>NW_027639423.1:0-65937 GCF_949152265.1 Phoxinus phoxinus | reverse complement strand
TCAAAATATCTTTCTTTGTGTTCAGCAGAAGAAAGAAATTCATACAGGTTTGAAACAACTTGAAGGTGAGTATATGATCATGATGATAGAATTTTCATTTTAAAGGCCGTGTTGCAGGTTAAAATTTTCAACGAATTTGTGCAATTTGCTTGTTGGTAATGAACATTTAAACTGTTATCAATTGTATTTTATGTTGTTGGGTATCACAAAACGGAATATAATACGAAAAAGTAGGTAGGGGAGAGCCGGGACGATTAATAATTTATAATTTGTTACATTTATATAGCGCTTTATCTGAGACCTCAAAGCGCTTCACATAGAAGGGGGGAATCTCCTCAACCACCACCAATGTGCAGCATCCACTTGGATGATGCGACGGCAGCCATATTGCGCCAGAACGCCCACCACACACCAGCTTACTGGTGGAGAGGAGACAGAGATGAAGCCAATCAGTATATGGGGATGATTAGGAGGCCATGATGGACAGAGGCCAAGGGGCAAATTTGGCCAGGATGCCGGGGTTACACCCCTACTCTTTCTCGAAGGACATCCTGGGATTTTTAATGACCACAGAGAGTCAGGACCTCGGTTTAACGTCTCATCCGAAGGACGGATTGAAACGCGGGACGGATGAAACATTGCGATTTTCTTGAAAACCACTCACGTCATGTAAGTAGTTTATATAGGGTAGCTTGTGTCAAAATATGATTTATGGCTCTGATTTATGGCTTTATGACATATGTTTATGACAGGAAATGTCCATATTTGGGTGTTTTATGACCGCCAGGTGGGTGACCTTTGACATGTGTGTTTCCGGAATGTTTATGGTTGTTTGTTTATGATAGTGATCTGATTGTGCGACTGGCAGGAATGTTTTCAGGGGGGTGATTTTTATTATATCAGGATAATGTTCACAGAATGATGAAATTATGAACATGAAGAGATCTGCCATCATGGATATGATTTTCAGACGGCACAGCATCGTCCGTATGCCTGTGGAGAGAATGAAAACGGGTGAATGAGATTAAAGAAATAGCATTGGTGCTAAATAAATCATATAAAATACCAGATATATGAAATAAGATTACAATTATCAAATATAAGTATTTTAAAGTAAGTTTTAAACATGTGCTGAGCTTAACGATAATGAGGCGATCTTTATGCGTCTATGGTTAAATGGTTAATGTCTGTTTGGTGAGAATGAAACAACTAGTTGTAAGAAATACAAATCATGGTTGTTAAATAAATAAAAATATATAAAAATATGTTGGTAAGATTACATTTAATATTTAAAAGCTAGGTTTAAACCAGGTTTAAGTGAAACTCTGTGGTTCAAACTACTAGAAGTGCGCGCTGCGCGCCGCGATCAGAGATTTCTGCTCATAAGAAATATGTCAGAGTGATTTGTTTCCAGATTATCCTATCCACGTCTAAAATAAACCAATAGATAAAATGAGATTTATTTAAGTATAAGTATATAATCAGAGCAAGGGGAAGTGTACTTACAGGCCAGAATGCACCGAACACCGATGGTTAAAATCCAGCGCTCGTTGTGTCAGAAGTGTCCAAGCCGCGATCCGCACGGTGCAGCAGGATTGTGAAATGAAAGCGGAGCATGGATCTGTTTGGTTCGTTTCATCACGCCGCGGTCCAAACTGAAGTGCCGTGAGTCGCTGTTCCGCGAAATTCCGAGAATGAAATGCTTGCATGACCAAAAGTTTGGCGGCAGGATCCCATGGCGCACCGTGTATTGCTTTGATCAAAGTATTGCTTTGATCAACGCGATTAAAAGATAACCAGGCCACTGATGTCTACAATCAAAGAGGACCCCCACTATCTCATGTCATAAAATCTCTTATCTTATTCCGTTCCTGTCTGGGGCAGTGTGTATTGTATTGGTGAATAGTGCAAGTTTATTATCTACTGATTAAACCTATTGCTCCCTAACAGCGGGGACCTGTAACCATACAGACTCTTAGGTGTGATCCGACAATTAAGAGAAGTTGATTCGGTCTGCTGATCCAGCGGTCTGAAACACCGGCTCGCGGACATGCTTAAATAAATGTATTACAACATGTTTAAATAAATGTATTAAAACATCATGGATCTTATTCCAACATTATTCGGTTATTTTTATTTAGTAAATGACTAATCATTTATTTATTTTAAGATGATCTGTGTGGAAATATATTATAGTAAATAGCTAGGGATTCTTTTCGATGTTGGAATAAATTATGCTACCCTAAAATAAAACAACAAATCAGACCATATAAATTGTTCAGCAATCCCGAGATAAACATTAATTCGTTACATTTTCACGGTAAACTCATAGTATAAGTCGAAATTTATTTAAAACAATTTAAAAAAGTCTAAACAAAATAAATGTTATACGAAAATATCTTATAATATTTATGAAACATTGATCTGTTATGAGGATACCCGATGGTTATTTAAATCTTGGTATGTGTAATAATAGGCGACACGTAATAAACATTAAATTGGTACATTTTGACAGCTTGTAATCTGTGTCTATACGCGTTTATTTTATTTAAAACATTTTTATTTTAGTTATAAACTATGGTAATGCTGATATAGTTTTGGTGTTAAATACAGATTATCAGAATGTATCTATAAATTAGCCTTTTATATTGATCTATTAAAACGTTTTAAACTAAATAAATGTTATACGGAAATATCTTATAATATTTATAAAACATCGTTCTGATATAAAATAATTAACCAATTTTACTTTGGGGTTTTTATCAAATACAATTTAACATATCGAATTTATCCCGGAGGATGTAGGCCGTATTCTTATTGGCCTGTGTAATTTTACGCGTATCAGACCCGCCCATGCTCCCCTGCTGAGAGGCGCTACTTTTAAACGCTGCGACTACGACAGATCCACTTCATTGATAGCTAGACAACACATTACATTTTTATCGCTTCTGCTGCTCTGCATCATCACGTCTGGACGACCATGGAGGCGATTCAAGGTAAGAAACTTCTTTTTGGCTTTTAAGCTGTGATGGGGTCGCGTTATTATTTAATTTGAAAAGTGATACGATTTAAATGGCTGATAGAATAATTCTAACCATCGTTATAGGTTACGATATCTGGTGTTGAAAATAAGTTATGCATTAGCATTATGAATGATACTCTAGATTGTGCTTTAATTTATGTTTTATGATATGGCGATTTCGTAACGTTAGGTCTAGTCAGATGTTGATATTTCCTTCGTAATGGTTTACCAGTATTTTGACGATTCTGTTTGTCTGAAGTTATGGCTATGTAATTCTATACTATATAAGTTATATATGATGTAAAACATGGTTATAGTCGATCTGCATTGGAATTGCTTTCATAGTAAAACTTGTTTTAGTACAGTTTAGTTCAGCCTCCCTGTAGCGCTCTGGTAAACGCGGTGCGTTAATAACGCAAGGTTGGGAGTTCGAGCCTCGGCAAAACCTAAATATATAAAATGTAAATGGTATGCCTACGGTGTGGATTGTCGTTACTTATTCCTATAAGGTGATTTCATGTAATTTTTATCGTATTTGATTGTATTTTCTCATATGGTTATTTGAAGTAGGTATAAGATCGCGCTGCATCCCTAGTGTGATCCCACTGTTGTTATAGCTTTTGTAATGAGAACTGAGGCTTTCTAACACATTTTTCTCTGTTTTAATCAATATTTTTGGCGTTTCTGTTAGTCCGAAGTTATGGCTATGTAATTCTATACTATATATATGATGTGAACATGTTTATGGTCGATCTGCATTGGATTTTTCTTTCATAGTAAACTTGTTTGGTACAATTTCCTGTTTTGGTTCAAATTGGTACGCCGTTCCTGTAGCGAGCCGGTACGCGCGTTGCATTAACAACGCGAGGTTGGGAGTTCTATCCCAGCCCCGACCTATGTATAGGATAATGCAATGTAAGATGCATAAAATGTACATGGTATGTGGTAGATTGGTGTTGCTGATTCCTATAAGGTAATTTATGTAATTTTATCTTGAGCTGATCTTGCCGGATTTAGCTGATTGACGGCGTCTGTATAATTTTGTCCACCACAGGTCGACATATTGCCGACGTATTGTTGTTTGAGATTTTTCAAAGTAATATTATTTTCTTAATAACTATATTTATTGCTAACGTGTTATTGTTTTTCACCTTTATATTTCAATGTCATACTAGTTTATTAATATTATATTACATGATTTTAAATCTTTGATTGTATATTGTTACGTATCTCTTTTAGGCTAGGTATTAATAGATTTAATCAGATTGAAGGCATCTATATACTTTTGTCCACCAGAGGGAGCCGTCGTATTGCTTTTGATTTCTATCTAACGTTGTCTGTAATGGGGAGAGGTAGTGTTGTTTTATTAAATTTCTGACTGAATATATGATATTCGTAGAATATGAAAATTGCTCATCAAATGTTTCATTTTAATAGGTCTTTTATTTTCTAGAATCCAACATTGAACTGATCGCTTTTCAATCCATCGATCTCCGTAAGTATATATATTTATTTTTCATACATTTCTAAATATCTACATAAATGTACAAAATAAATTTACAAATTCTACTAATTTTATTGTTGTTTTAAATTTTGTATTATTATTTTTATTATTCATATTTTTGTTTTAATGTCTTATTATAATAATTTTTATTAGTAATATTTTGTTTTAATTTGTATTATTATTATTTAATATTATTATTTGTATAATTTTTAATAAATGTTTATTTTATTTTATTTAAATTAAAAATTGTAATTACATTTTTATTTTATTTTAGTAACAGCCACGACCCCCCATGTCATAGATGTCGCGACAGACGGTAAGATAGCGCTGTAGGCTAATGACATATCCCCAATATGTACGGGTCTTGATATTTAATAAAACATTTACTATTATTGTCTTTTCTCAGATTTGTTACAGTTGTCAGGAACTATCGATCTGACTCAAGAAGATCCCGAAGACCTGCCCCCAACTATCAGTATTTCTACGACCTCGTTAAGTCATGCCGATCAGACGCGACGATGCAATGATGCGATTGACCTAACGACGGAGTCAGACGAACAGCCAGGACCGAGTTTTCGCGTACCGCCCCGAAAGCGCCGAAGAGTGGCGGCGGATTCCAGGATAACAATTTCACCTAAGCCTGTGCAATACAATGGTAAAACCTTAATTTATTATTATGTTTTATTAATTTTGATGACGAGTTGCGGATTTTGATATTCTAATCGTACTAGCTTGTGATCTAACACTGTGCTATACGTTTGGCATTACGGTTAATTTGAGTTTTGTCATTTTTCATTCTACACAGGTGGCCAAACAGACACGTCGAACGATTTAGATGTCTTAACCGACGGTAAGACAAAACTATCTTGTAATAGGCCATAGAATTGTAATTGTTTGACATTTGACAAAACATTCTATCACTTTTTCACAGATTTGTTGCAACTGATTACACAACCCGGATTTCGGGGGTTGACCCAGGAATTTCCCGAAGCTCGCCTTCCTGCTACCAGTCACCCTGCTAGAATCGTTAGTCCTATTTCCACAGCATCGATATGTTCTGATGAACAAATGATACGATGCGCTGATGTGATTGACTTAACGACGGGAGGAGACGAACAGCCAGGACCGAGTTTTCACGAACCAAGCCGAAAACGACTAATTGTGTTGGAAACAAGGCTAACAAAACCTTGTACCCCCGAGCCTGATATTGGTAAAATAACATTTATTATTATGTCTTATTCATTTGATTATGAGTTGTATATTTTGTTATTCTAATCATACTAGCACACGTACAAAACCGCGTTGTGCTTTCGGCTGTAGCTGATGTGATTGACCTAACGACGGAGTCAGACGACCAGCTAGGCCCGAGTTTTCCTGAGCCACCCCGAAAACGCCGAATTGTGTTGGATCCAGTGCTAACAACTTCTCCTAAGCATGAACTAGATAATGGTAAAAACTATATTTATTATTATACATTTTTACATTAAATATTCTTATTTTTATTTATTTATTGGTTATATTCTTTTGCTCTTTCTAGTTGTCATATCAATATTTTAACGTGTTATTTATATGCTATAGATTATTAATTGATTATGAGTTCGTTATTTTATTATTCTATTTAATCTGATGATTGTACAAACTGTTATACGCTCTGCATTAGATTTTAATTTGAACTTTGTCATTTCTCTTTCTCTACACAGCTGATCAATTAGGCAGTACAGAGGATTTGCCATTATGGTCCGAAACACAGCAGGAGCGATGGGATCAGGTCTCTTGGTCAAATGATGATTACGACGAGGATGTCGCGAGTTACGACGAGGATGTCGTGAGAGCTAGACAATCACCGTATCCTTTTGACAATCTGCATGATGCTGAAGAAGTAGAAGAAGAAGAAGTGGTCGAAGAAGAAGAGGAAGAAGAAGAAGAAGAAGTGGTTCAACCTACCCCGGTGCGGAATGATCAGCCCTGTATTGATAATGCTCTGATACAAGCGTTCATTAACAGACTTATTGCTCAGGGTGATGAGATTCGCAATAGAACGGAGGCGCTACACACAGAGTATCGTGCCCAGTTAGATGTATACTACACATCATTATGTCGTAGAATAGACGAGGGATTCAACACGATTAATGCACGCATGGATGTCCAGGACAGCAACATACTCGAATTACAGGGTGTTTTATACGAACTAGACCAGAGAGTCGAAAATTCTATCCAAAGATTGCACGCATCTTGGTCTGAGAATCACGAGAAAGTGTTATGCATATTAAGCGATCAGCTCAGGGAACGTCGATTAATTGTCAATCTTCTCGGAGTTTTGAGCAGCGACGTACACCGAAAATAGGGCACAGCATCGTATGTTATTTTGTATAAATTTCATTTCACGCTATTAGGTATGTTTTCAACATTATAATTGTGTGTGTGTGTGTGTGTGTGTGTGTGTGTGTGTGTGTGTGTGTGTGTGTGTGTGTGTGTGTGTGTGCGTGCTACCATTTCTGTCACGTAGTGATTTTTTACATTTGTGTTTGATTGAATGTATTTTTAAAAACTGTGAATTCTCAGGGCTTTGTGATATTGCATAATTTCAGGTCTAAATAAAAATTAAAATGGATGATGTTAAAAAAAATTCCGCAACCGATACACAGTGCTGTCATCCAGACCAAAATATTTCAGACCAGTTACAGCGAATTTTTGAAATGCAGATGGATAGCCCCCATAGTTTGTGTGATGCGTTACAGCGAATGATAAATACGTATCCAGAAATTGTAACGCCATCTTTTAATGTAGATCCATCATCACAGACTTGTAATTTAGAGCATTTAGAAATAGCTATTGATCAATTCCCAAATATTAATCTATGTGATCGGTTACATGAAATATTAAATGAATGCAATATACAAATTGTACAAGATGGATATGCATTAAAAAATGACCATGAATCAGCATCTAGTGATTCAGTTTTCTCCGCAGGTAATGTCAATATTGATACCCCATCGTCTTTCAATGCTGCTCTCCCTACAGGTAATGTCGTTACTGAGACCCAAACATCTAGCCCCACGGTCCCGCCTACAGGTAATGTTGATACTGAAAGACCGTCGACTAGTAATGCATCGCGCGCCGTAGATAATATTTGCACCGATAGATCCTCGACAAGTAACACCATTCGAACATCAGATAACCCACGTACTGATAGGGCATCGACTAGTGATACTTTGCACCCGCTGCCCCCATCTATGCTAAGTCAACCCGACATTGAAACGCTGATTCGCGAGGGCGGGGACGTAAATGGTTATCATGTTTTACCGAGACCCCATTTCAATAGTATTGAATTGCGTCGGCGTATGAATCTGCGGGATATTAATTCTACCGATTTGGCGGCGTATAACATTTTCTTACACGACGCGCTTAGCGAAATTGTATCGCTTTCTAGAGAGATTGGAGGCGATTCTAGTGTCATCAATTTGACCGTGACAGCCCCCCGTCTAAAATACCCCGTCAGCGTCGTTTTAACGGACGGAAATAATTATGACGTTAATACGCTTCTCGAACAAATTGAGAAAATCTTACAGAGCGATGATCAGATATTGTCGGATGAATCTATCGAGATCGAATCCAATGTCGCTATGAACAGGCGTGGAGGTGGCCGTCGTCGTAAACTTACGGATTTGGCACTCGATCAGGTGGTCAAAAAAAAAAAGATGAGTTTATTTTGTCCCGGTAATATTTCAAATAAATTATGCTTATCTATTTGCCTGGCACATTTTCTTGACCCTCATTTACCCGAGAACATGCTAGAAAGACGGGCAGCAGCCATCAACAATAGTGCCGGCTTCTCAATCGACCGTGAGATAGGCCTCGGTGACTTAGAAGCGTTTGAACAACTACTCGGTATTAAAATCGTTGTTTTTTACAGAACGAACGGGGGTGTACTAGAAACGTACAAAAATCACAATGATCCTCATCCAAAAACGATATGTCTCTATTTGCATGATAACCATTACTACATGATAACCAATCTTGTATCCTTCATAGGAACCAGCTATGTGTGTGAATTCTGCTATGTCGGCTATAACGATCAACGGCTTCATCATTGCGCGCACGTCTGTAATGTATGTCGTGATAAGGATTGTTACAAAGTTCCTAAAAGAACAGTGCATTGCCCCGATTGTTTGCGTTTCTGTAAATCGAGCTACTGCTACACAATGCATAAAAAAAACCCAGCCGGACAAGAGCGACCATCTTGCGATATTGTTAAATATTGCAAGCTATGTAACAGACGATACAACGTCATAGGGTATGGCACAAGAGATCAACACAAATGCGCTCCACCACGATGCGTGCATTGCGGCGAAGATCTACCGGATATGGGGTTACACAAGTGCTTTATAATCCCTGAAGCGCCTAAGGATCCTAACGAAAATTATATTTTCTACGATTTTGAAACCCGTTACGAAAATGGTCGTCACGTCGCAAACTTTGTATGCGCAATCACCTTTGAAGGCGAAAAATTTACAGCGGAAGGTACCGACTGCATAGCGATGCTAATCACACGTTTCAGGCAACCCCGATACAAAGGCTACTGTTTCATCGCCCATTACGCTTCAAAATTTGACTCTTTTCTCATTCTCGAGTATTTTTGTAAAGCGGGGCTAAAGGTCGACCTCATAATGCAAGGGTGTAAATTAATCTTCATGTACGACGACGTTTTTGCACAACGGTATATAGACAGTTACGCGTTTATCCCGATGGCTCTTTCTAAGATGCCAGCTGCGTTAAACTTGACCACGACTGAAAAAGGTTACTTTCCCCACCTTTTCAACCGGGTAGAAAACGTTGCGTATATCGGCCCCTACCCTGACAAAAAGTACTACAATCGTGGTAACATGACCGATAAAGATCAATTAAAGTTTGATTCGTGGTACAGTACGACTAGCGGTAAAGAGTTTAACTTCAGGAAAGAGTTGTACGAGTACGGGGTAAATGACGTCGTATTATTACGTGAAGCGTGCATAAAATACCGTGAGTCATTCATAAAATGTACCGAACTTGATCCTTTTGGATTCACAACGCTCGCTAGCTGTTGTATGGGTGTGTTCAAAGCGCATTATCTGGACAGAGCTACTTTGGCGCTGACCCATAATAACGCATATGTCCAACAGAGTAAGACATACTCAAACGTCTCGATCGAATGGCTCGAGTATGTGAAAAAGACTCGAAACATTGACATTCACCATGCTGTCAACCACGGCGAAGTGTCGATCGGCCGCTACTTTTTAGATGGGTACTATGAACACGAGGGCAAACGGTGCGCGTTAGAATTTAATGGCTGCGTGCATCATGGACATGATTGTCGGTATGCCTCCTATGAGACACATCCATTATCGTGTGTTCCCTACGGGGTTCTCAGGCGTCAGTTTGATGATAAGGTTGAAATTCTACAGAATGCGTACGGTTTACAGATTGAGGTTCTTTGGGAATGCGAATGGAACAGTATGAAAAAGAACGACCCCTCTGTGATAGAATTTATGAGCACTTATTCAAAGCCCGAGCGACTGAAACCAAGAGAAGCCCTGTTTGGGGGTCGTACTAACGCTTATAAACTCTATCACAAAGCGGCAGTTGGTGAGAAAATAAGTTACGTTGATTTTACCAGTTTATACCCATTCTGTCAGGCCAGGAAAAGTTATCCGATCGAACACCCCCAAATCATTTTCAAAGATTTCGAGCCAATTGAAAATTATTACGGACTTATCAAGGCGACCGTCTATCCTCCGCGTAAATTACTACACCCGGTTCTCCCTTACAGGTGCGGAGGAAAACTAATGTTTCCGTTATGTCGCACCTGTGCGCACGACCAAAACCAGTTAACGACCTGTAACCACACGGACGAGGAGCGGGCCCTCTCAGGGAGCTGGGTTAGTATCGAGCTTTTAAAAGCCATTGAGAAGGGTTATGTTGTAGCCCGGATAGATGAAGTGTGGCATTTTCCACAACAGTCAGATACGTTGTTTTGCGACTACGTGAAAACGTTTTTACGTTTAAAACAGCAAGCGTCGGGGTACCCGTCGAATGTCGTCACGGACGCTGACAAAAAAGCATACATTCGTGAGTATTTTGAAAAAGAGGGGATACGTCTAGACCCCGAAAAGATTGAGCACAACCCCGCTCAGAGGGCCATTAACAAATTGTTGCTGAATAGTCTTTGGGGGCGGTTCTCGATGAGGGAGGATCTACCAATAACCATTATGGTGAACGAACCTGAAGAATTCACCAGAATTGTTTTTGGTAAAACCGACACATTGTCATGCTTTACATTTGTCTCAGACGATGTGGCTCTTATCCAGTATCGTGATCCCAAAGGGAGTGTTCGCAGGACTAACAATATTAACGTATTTGTTGGGGCGTTTACTACTGCTCATGCTCGGATGGAGTTGTACGACCTGATGGACAAGCTTGGCGACAGATTGCTTTACTCCGACACCGATAGCGTCATTTTTGTGTCTAGGGAGGGCGACTGGGACCCCCCGCTGGGGGATCATTTGGGTGAGTTGACGAATGAAATAGACGATGGGGATCATATCACAGAGTTTTGCTCTAGCGGTCCTAAATCTTACGGCTATCGTACTGCTAAAGGCAAAGTATGCATGAAGGCAAAGGGTATAACATTGAATGCTAAAAATTCCCAAGCTATACGCTTAGACACTCTGATTGGTCTGGTTGACAGCTATGTGACGGCGAACGATGACACGCAATGCATCATGGCACACACTGAAAACATTGTAAGGAATAAAAAGACGCTCACATTGCACAACAAATCAGTTGTTAAAAGGTTTAAGGTGGTGTATAATAAACGCAGACTTTTGCCCGATTTCACCACTCTCCCTTATGGCTACTGATCCGATGCTACATAGGGGACCTCGGGATGCTTCTGATTTTGATTTCAGGCTTCAGCATCCATTTAGTTGTGTATTAAGCGGACCCTCCAATTCTGGAAAGTCTTATTTTGTAAAACTTTTGTTGGAAAATGGTTTGAGTTTGATTTCTAAAAAAATTGAAAACATTGTTTTTCTGTATGATTGTTGGCAACCTCTGTATGATGAATTGCTCAAATTGTATGATATTAAATTTGTTGAAGGAATACCCCAGAGTCTGAATGATGATGATTTACTACCCGTCAACAAAGTTAATCTGCTGATTGTGGACGACATGATGCGTCAAGCTAGCGGAAACGGAGAGATTGAACGGGTCTTTACGCAGTACGTCCATCATCGCAATCTCAGTGCTATTTATATCGTACAAAATTTATTTGTTCAGGGTAAATCCAGCCGCACCATCAGCTTAAACACCAATTACTTGATTCTGTTTAAAAATCCTCGTGATGTCAATCAAGTGGCAGTGTTAGGCCGCCAAATGTACCCCGGAAATGCAAAATACTTTATGGAGTGTTATAACGATGCAACCAGTCAATCTTATGGTTATTTAATGATAGACTATAAAGCAAAAACTCCAGAGCAATACCGACTCAGAACGGGGTTGCTTTCCGATCGTCAGGTGGTTTATCTCCAGAAAAAAAGAAGATCTTGATAAATCAGCATGTCCGTAAGACTTTGTAAGCATCTGCCTTTGTTAAAACGGCTACATAAAGCTCCGCCTAAACGTCAGCGTCTTATTTTGCAATCTGCGTCCGACGAATTCATTTTAACGCTGTGTGAAGTGGCGCTTAACATCCTCTATGGTACGATTCCGATCAGTCATCATCAGTACCGAAAACTGAAAAAGAGAAAGGCCGAAATTAAATTTGTCGCCAATAAAAGATTTGGTATATTGGCCAAGAAACGCATCTTCAACCAGAGAGGGGGTTTTCTTCTACCGCTCCTCAGTGTCGCCGTACCCTTTATTTCAAGCTTAATAGCGGCTAGACGGGGGTGATGATGGAGCATGCCGAGAAAATGTATTTAGTACCACAACATCAACTGGAAAAGCTGAAATCTGGAAATGGTCGTGAGAATATTCAACAGGTCGTAGAGAATGATCTGGATACATCCATAAGAAATATTTTACTCAGGAACGATTTGGATCAACACGAAAAAGTCAAGCGCTACACAAATATCCTGACTAGGTTTTTAACGATTGTTAAACAAGGTGATCGGGAGAACAGCATGTTAACGTTGGCGTTACCCTATCCTGACCCCGGCCATAAAGACGATAATGTAGCCAGTAATGTCAAGGATGTTGGAGTTGTGGAAGATGTCGTGGGTGAAGTTCTAAAGAATGTGCCATCGCGAAGCGTGAAAAACAGTAGATACATACTAGACAAAATGTCTAAAGCTAAAGGAATAAGCTCTTGGACCGAGTCTGGGGAGTTTGTGTTCAGGGGTAACACAGTGCAGGGGTCGCACATGGTTGATTTGCTAAAAAGTGTCACGGCCCCACAAAAGGTTCGAGACGATCGAAGACCTCCGGGATGGTCAGAGTTTCTACACGCTTTTGCCGAATTAAACATCCCTTTTTCTACAGTACCGAATCATCATGTTAGACGAATGATTCATTCTCTAAAAAGTAAACCTGAAGCAACGACACCAGCCCATATTCGGCCTGCTAAAAAAGTACGAAGATATTCATCTCCGCCCTCAGATGGCTTGTTTAAATCCCCGACTATCGATCGAAAACAATGGTTAGAATTTTAACATCCCCATATATTCCTAATGTATGTAATATTTGAAAAGATGATACGATGTGTATGTGTGACGTTTGATTGAACTGAAATAAAAGACTGAAATCATGGAATTTTAAGAATTTTTATTGGTTTCAGATAAATACAATGTAGATTGATCACTCAATCATGATTCAAAGCAGTATTACACGTTTGTACACAATGAATACACGAAAACATTTTTTCATTACATCCATACGGGCTTAATCTCTGCACAAAGAGCGATACCATTTTATCATTTTGAATATAGTCATGACTATACAGTTTCAACACATCGTGATAGTCACGTCCCTTGACTAAATGATATAGAAAAAACACACAGTGTTGCCCGCAAGTATCTGATGAAAAATCCTGGACACGTCTGTCGGAATATAATACGTCGACATCGTTGGTTGTTAGAAAGTTATTGATGCTGGTTGGAAAACGATCGCTGTTGGGTGGATTACCGAAACTGTCGAAAAAACAAGCGGTACCATCTTGATCCAAATAAATAGCAAGCCAGTGTTCACCCGGTAGGGAGGAAGGATGTGTATTAATTATACACATTGATGGTAAGTTCCATAAAGTTTTTTTAGGTAGCTGATCGCTTGGGAGAACTCCGAGAAAATGAGTGTTGCACGTAATTTTATCCATGATAGTCGCAAGTTGTACCGTATTCATTTCAATAGTAATCGACCAGGACCTGTCTACGGTTTGACACTTCAATGATACTGTCAAAGACTGCGTAAATGAGCAGGTTAATAGTATGCGGCAGCGGTTGTCTGAATCGGGCTTCGAGTCTGATATTCCCGGACTTGATGAGTGATATGTGCTGACCACAGTCTTCATCAGGTGTGAGGTTAAAGGCGTAAAGCGTATACCCATTCAGGAAATCACTCCTGTCGATAGAGAGCGGCTGGTTTTTAAGATGTCTTCCGGTCGTCATTGCAAGCTGATAAAATTCGCGAACAGCCAACCCCGCTTCAAAATTCGGCTGTAGAGGCTTGGCAGGGAATTGTTGTCCGTCAACGTAGACCGCTAGGAACTCCAAATCATAATGTTTGAACGCAAATGGGTTTTTATCGTAGGCCCCTGTGAAAGCGTCGTTATCGACCATGGCCAGGACGATAGATTTTGGTAACGTTCCTAAAAACAGATTTTCTTGATTTGAAACACGGGCCCCGGCTGGTATGGAGAAATTTTTAAGACATACCCGATCTATGGGGTACTTGGCGGTAGTCGATAGCAATGCCTGGGCATGCCCCAGTCTCACGGGTGGTGATACAGATACTTTCTTGACATATAAGGATGCTGACACAATATTTAATTTGTAAGCCACGTCGTCACATCTCATCAGACAGAATTCGTCTTTACCTCGAATCATACGTATTTTGATGTCAACGCCGTTTAACATTAATTTTTCTTGAAAGAAAATATCGCTGTGAATAGGTGCCAACAACTCCACCACCTTACTCCCGTTTGTGTACAGCGATCGCTTCGTCAGTCCCGCGTTACGGCCGACAGGGTCATTCACGTCCATATGACCCGCCGTGTCTTTGTAGAACAGACCGGCGGAGAAAAGTGATTCCAATGCATCTTTACTGTAGTTAATCAGACTCTCTATGATGCATCGGTACGGATATGTGCTCGAACTCTGGGATATCAGCCGATCGCCGAGGCTCACA
Source organism: Phoxinus phoxinus (assembly GCF_949152265.1). Taxonomy (NCBI): domain Eukaryota; kingdom Metazoa; phylum Chordata; class Actinopteri; order Cypriniformes; family Leuciscidae; genus Phoxinus; species Phoxinus phoxinus. The sequence continues at coordinate 51,034 of NW_027639423.1, read as the reverse complement.
TCAACTTGGGAAAATATAGTGGCCCCGGGGTAGTTTATCAGAGCAACCCTTGAAGGGTCTGCAATGTCACCGCCGTTAGGTCTCGTGATTTTAAGTTGTAGATATAGCATCGTATTATTTAGATCCACATAATCTTCACCGTTCTCTGCTATGAAAAACTCCAAAGGGCCAGAGTCCGAAATAGCTGATAAAGGGGGAACTTCTAAATAGCCGTTTTTCTCAATAACCGTTTGTGTCAGTGGTACCGTAAATAAGTCTAACTCAGACTTAATACATTCACCCGACATGCGATGCAGTAACGCCATGTTAGAATATGGATTTTATGGATCTCTTAACCGATGCTTTTCGACTCACAGACTTCTTACGTCGTCTACGTACGACTGAACGTCTCTTTGGTCCACGCTTTGTTTTCTTCTTTATCCGACGACCACGCCTCCTTACTCCCGGCGGTTTAGACATTCTCTTACGGGCCATAACCATCAGGCCAGACCCACCTTGAGGTTTATCATTATCGCTATACGATCTCGACAATGCGTTTGAGACGACGTCGGATACTATATTTTTAGCAGCAGATTTTAGGTGGGGTTTCGCGATGCTAAATCCTCTTTTTAACAGAGGTATGGCCATCCTAAACAGACCTCTGAAAAGCCCACCGAGCCCCGCGCCATACATAACCCCGCCCCCCGAATATCCTGGTAGCCCTCCGCCGGCCTGATTTTGGTAATAGTTAACATATTCAGCAGCATTCGTTTCACGGGGGTTATAATAATAACTCATTTTAAAGAATAGAATGTCGCGATGGCTTAAAGTGTAGTTTCACTATGACTTTCCCGTAAGAAAACGGTATTTCGCGGTTTTGGTCGTCCTTCAACTCTATGGTAATGCTGGTGATGTGCTCCTTGTTGATCGATGCGTAATGTGGATTGTCATATCTAACACTGATGGCATCATTGTTTTCACCCGTTATATGTACGCATCTCAAGAGGGGTACATACGAATCCCCGACTGGTTGATATTGGATGATGTCGGTGTAAACATACAATGTGTAGAACCCGCCGTTGATATCGGATTGATGAGGAGCGTACGTGCTGATGCTCGTAGTAAAATCACCATGGTTATGATAGTTCGAACATCCGAGAGCCTCCCCCGGTATCATTCCTAAAATTGTTGCGAGTCTCCCATGGAAGCTGACTGAAATGTTGGGTCTCGCGACCAGAAACACTTTTTTTTTTAATTCATCGTGATTCAATGCGGCCGAGGGTGCGAGAAGTTGATTTATCAATCGGATGATCGCGCGAATGTTTGTGTAGTACCCGCCGCTTATTTGTAATTTCCTCGATACCGTAAACCCTGATAAGTCTTTTTTAAAAGGTCCAGTGTCTTCAGGGGTTGCGTTATTCACTGGTCCTGGGGCCGTGTGTAGGACGAAATAACCATCTTCATCATTAAAGTTATACCAACTTCTAGGATATTCGATTTCGGTTAGTCCAACCTCCCATTGTCCTTTCAATTCAATAGCTTTTGCCAACCTGGTTGTATAGCTGGATATGCGATTTTCAGGATAAACTGACATAGATGCATTGCACGGCAACGTGACATAGAAACCGTGGTCGTCCATGGTAATCCTTCACTTGTATGATCTCATCCGGTCCGAGTTCATATGTTTTATGGTTTTTTTAAGTCCAGCAGTGCTTTTTTATCTATATAACTATTGAATTTAGCGGGCCATCCTAGCCATTTAACTAAAACAAGTGTAGATTTCCCTTGTTTTTTCTGACCTAAAATCTTTTCCACCTTAAAAGATTTGTTTTTACTTACAATTATTTTTTGTAGCTCTTTTTCATAAAAAACCCCGTCAATAGCTTCTCCGTCATAATCCGACAATCTGTAGACGGGCGGTTGACGCGGAATACATGATGATACGGTGAAAAATTCATCTGTGTAGTTCTGTTCATAACCTTTGGCGAACGGTCCTCTCACTTTGGAGATCCTGACAACATCTCCGACGTTGAAATTAAATTTGTGATTTACAGTCTTCTTTATATCGCCGTACAAGTTTTGAAACACCTGAGCCTCATTTACTTTGTCAACGTCCACAGGCCTCATTCTAATACTCCTGTGATAGCTGGAGTTGTACCCCTGCATAATATCTTGTAAAGCGTCTATGTATCTCCGGGAATTTGTAGCCGTTAAAAATCTCCACATACGGCTTTTTAATGTTCTATTAAAACGCTCCACGACGCTCGCTTTCAAATCAGTAGCGGTAGCGAAATGATTAATTTTGTGCGTTTTCATTACATCTTGAAAATGTTTGTTAAAAAACTCCTTCCCCTGATCCGTCTGCAATTTCTGTGGAACACGACCCTCTTCGAGTATAGACACAAACGCCTTAGTAACCTCGATACCAGTCTTATTCTTCAGCACCCGTACCCATGCGTACTTACTAAATACATCGACGCATGTCAGCAAATATTTATTATTATCATTTTCCTTGGTATAGGCTGACATGTCAACAAGATCTGCTTGGAACTGGGCATCTATCGCATACACCACAACTATATTACGCTTATATTTTATAGGTGCTGTTCTATGTAATGTATAGGCGTCTTCCCCGGCCAGCCAATCTGAAACCTCTTTATCACTTAGTCGTACTCCACTATCCTTTAAGATTGCATCTTTTAAACGTTTTTTACCACCTAAAGAACCAGGGTTGGATGGTGTATAATAAGTTTTTTTCATAAGCTCCGACATGTTACCGTTTCAACCTCTGTAAAAGAATAACTCATACGATCGAAGGGGTTCAACCTTTTATTAAAAAACAACACAATACAACACAACTAATGATACATATAGTAAAAATGGATACATAATGACTACATACTAAAAGTAACAATAATAATAATATGAAATAATGTTAGTACATACTATGTAAATGATAATAAAAATGTATATAATGGAATTAGGGTTAGTAAAGCTAATAATAATAACATCAATGATTGTCTAACCAGAAAAGGAAGTTTCGGCATGCCATCATGTTACGATCTAGGATGCGATTGACAAACATGATGATAATTCGATCACTGTCGTCCTCGTCATTGTCTTTTCGTTTTAAATCCAATAGCCGGCATACATCTGATACATACGTACACATACAGAGCACGTCAGGGATTGCAAACTCATCAGAACATTCAATCATCATAGTCAGAGCATCGTTTATCAGTACACATGGGGGTTCAATACCATTGACACACATGTCTGCTAAATCAGACCATGATTTAGGTAGGCCTCTTAACATATCCATCTGTTTCCTGAGGTTTCTTACACGCTTGGTGTCAACATCATCATCATCATCATCACATTCATCATCTGATTCGCTGTGGTGCTGGATTTTACGCAGCAATAAAATCAACTGTCTTCTGTAATGTCCTTTAAACATGTATTCCATGAAACTCTTTCGGCTAAATGCCGCAGCCATGCTGGTGGGGTTTTGATCACTCTCCATTTACAATTGAGAAACCTTCCCAGAGGTCGACTACGTCGTAGACGTACTCCTTGCAGGTTTTGTCCAGAAGTTTGTCCCTGATTTCTTGTAGCTTTGTGGAAATGAATGGTTCGTCTTTTAATTCATGCAGAATAGACCCGACGGTTCCTTGAATCATCTGAGGGTGGGATTTTAGGCCACGTCGGTTTAGGACAAATGCTATGATGAGTCGGAGATTGGGTTTAAATAGTTTGCATGCCAGTTCGTCAAAGTGAGTATCGAAGAAGTATGTTGGTGGTTCATACAGACAGATATGTTGCATTTGACTCGGATGATCCGTAGCGCAGCCCTCACACTCCTCCTTCAGTTTGTCGTCGATGAGATGTTGCAACAGTAGCACTACCGTGGCTTTTACAATTTTGAATCCAATGTCGCTGAAACATCCGTCTGTTGCGTCGAAGCCGGGTTTAGCAGCAGAATCGCTTCCGCCACACAGATCAGTCAGGAAAGTCAGGTTACGATGTCCAAGCCCGTTGCAGAATTTATCCAGCCATGCTTTATTATCGGACTTCTCGGATTCGTCTGTTAGAATATTATCAACAGCATTATCATCAGGATCGGCAATACCATAGTTGACAGAGTCCCCGCAACTATGACCGTACTCTGAAACTGTGTCTTGAGACATGGCTTATAAAGAGGAACTATGAGGAGGGATCAGACTTACCTAGTTTTATAATGGCTGTAGTAAATGGGCGGGGCCGGTGACTGGTACATCCCACTGCGCGGACATCTCTCAGGATGGAACAGCTGCACTTTAATTTGATTGTATCCATCATGCATGTCACACCACTTGAACATTTTGTTTATCGATGAAAAAAGGGTACTCAGCATAGCCATGTCGCTCCATTTGAACAAAAATTGCATAGCATACAGATTATGATGCTCATTTTGTAGAACCGTTCCTGAACGCTGACAAAGCTTTGTCTTATCTTTGCAACTGAATATGTAAACACATTCATCGTCTTTCTTTTTAGTATGATCCCCGACCACACGATACCGAACATTCGAAGATTCCCCATCCCACTCGGCGACGTACAATGGGTCGTTTCCAACATCTTTCAAATCTTTCCAGACGCGGGTGTAAAATAACGTCCAGTCTTTATCAGGAAATACCAGACAGGGGTCTTCCCCGGGTATAAATTCGTCGGTGCCGTCGGTAGTGTAGAGCGTGACGGTTCGAAACTTTTTACTAAATATGTAGCCAAATACTCGCTTACTACTCATCAAAAACTCCCCTCTCTCACTGGTCGAATTTTCGTGGAGGAACTTTGTCAAACTAATATCCCCGTGACCCTTTCGTGGAGCCATCATCATACTTGCCGCCATCTCTTCATCCATTTCGCTCTCTGGGGTTTTAGGTAAGTCTAAACAAGCCATGTCGATGTGGTTCACCACGCTTATCTGTTTTGCAGAAATGTGATCGACTATTTATACCCCGCTGAGAGACCATCAGACAGACATCGGTATTCCAAATATTCACTGAAAACATTCCTATCAGTAGCACAAGCAGATCACTATCATAAACAAACAACCATAAACATTCCGGAAACACACATGTCAAAGGTCACCCACCTGGCGGTCATAAAACACCCAAATATGGACATTTCCTGTCATAAACATATGTCATAAAGCCATAAATCAGAGCCATAAATCATATTTTGACACAAGCTACCCTATATAAACTACTCATGTACGTCATATTTCTTCAGCACGTATAACACGCAATGCCTACCAGACCCACGAAAACATTTATTCTTTACGTCATGCCGTTTTGGATTTAAAGCCGGAAAGCTGTTTTTGAGTGCAGTAAGTGAATTCTTTCGTGCGGTACTTTTTTTTGACTGACAAGTTGTATTTATTCTTTCATGTGCCATTGTAATGATAATACGGCAGGTGTATTAGTACTGTAACACACCCTTAAGTGTGCAATATCAAAGTTTTTTAGTTTAAGGGAAAAACAGGTTTAACTGTCGGGATGCGCTGTCGGGACGGATTAAACAGCGCCTCCCGCCAGTTAAACCTGGTCATAGGAAAACCGCTGTTAAGGCTATTCAATTAGTAAACACTCGATATGACTCAAGGAAGAAGTATAAGATAATTAATTGTAAACGGATTTGTCTGTCTTCGTCAAAATAGCCTATTAGAAAGATTACACAAAATGCGCATAGGCTATCGTCTATGTTTAATGGGTGATAGAACAAAATGGTTAAAATGAGCCTTTAAATTAAAATAAATGACAAAATATGTTTGTAACAATATGTACACAAGTTACTTGTCAGGTGTTGTTCATAAAAACAAGCATTAGATGAATAGTTGCCGTTTAAACTGTTATGTTTCATCCGTCCCACCCCTGTGTTTCAACCGTCCCGCTCAGGCGGGACGATTGAAACAAAGCACAACTACCGATCAAAGTCAATTTTTACTTAAATCATTCTATATTTGTACCGAATAACACATGATACTAAGAGAACACATATGTGAGTTGTTGATCACACACACACAAAAAATCTATCTGTAACCTTATCGTAGAAAATTACGTTTATCTGAAAAGTGTTTCAACTGTCCCGCCTCTCCCCTACTATCTTACAGCGCCAACGATTCACCTTTCCGCCACAATGCATTCCATGACGTCACCTTGGGGAGAGAGTTTACCAAAGCCCGCCTGGAGAGCGCTGAGAGTGACTAAAGAGACGAGTAGTAGACGAGAGTATTCAGATAGCGCAGATTATAGAACATGATCATTGTCTATACAACACATCTATAGTCACCTATAACTGTTTAAGTTGGTTCAAAAGACTTCGTGAAAAAAGTAAACAAACAATTAACATAGGCTACTCGTGCGTGCGGGCTTGAAGGGGACCATGATCCTGCCTGAGATGTGTCGTGTGTATGCTATATCTTCAGCACAAACGGATTCAGGCAGCATGCATTCAGCATTCAGTCACATCTGGTCGCGGGGTGAGTTCCTCGACTTACTGCCCTACAGCACAAGCTTTCCAGCGCAGTTTCCACGGGACGGCACCGCCCGCGCGAGCACCTGCCAAACACCGCGACAGACGCGCGGCGGCTACGTTTGCAACAACTTTTTCACCGGAGGAAGAGAAACACTTAGAAACGCCCATATAGCTAGCACGAAGCCTTCTATTTTTAGATGACAAAGACAAAGTTTACCAGTACTATGACAAAGGCTACCGGTAACGTTACTTATCTGAACTAACGTTATCTGAACTGATCACCGCCACTATAAAGAAAAGTTTATTTTTCACTCGGTGCTATTCAATGACAGTAAAAAAAAATATGTGTCGTTATCTCATTGCTGCATTGCTAAATGATAGCAACTCACCAGGACACTTCACCAACTCTCCACTCATTCTGCTCGGACCATGCATTTCACTGGCTTTGACGGCCATCAGGCTACCTTTCCTCCACTTCTCCCCAACGTGACGGCATCACCGAATTGCGTAAAAAAAACCGTTAATACCAAAAACTTAAAAAACTGGTATTTAAGACCATTTTTGAAACATTTTAAAAATTATATACATATCTTGAGTGATTTATGTACCCATTAATCGACAGTGGTGGTTAACCTGCAACATGGCCTTTAAGGGACGGGTGGCAACCCTAGGCAAGAGAGACACAGCGGTTTGATTCATTATATAAGGTTTTAACAACACCAAATTTTTAGGGCCAAACCCAAACATCCAAAGCTCTAAAAATAAAGTTGTTCAACTGAGTCGAAAGCTTTAAAGAAATCTAAGAAAAGAATAAGGGAGTCATTACTAATCAAATAAGAATAATCTAGTAAATCAAAGATAAGGCGAATAGTATTAGAAATATGCCAGTTTTTCATAAAACCTGACTGTGTTTCTGCGATAACTTCCTCTAAACTAATTTTAAGACGACTAGCATACACAGCTGCCAGAATTTTGTAATCTATGTTTAGGAGAGAAATAGGTCTCCAATTATCTAAATCCTGGATGTTTTTTGGCTTTGGAATTAAAACGATTAAACTTTGCTTCATTGTATGGGACAATTCTCCTCGTTCAATGCATTATTTTAAAGCCTCATAAAGTAAATCCTTAATGTAATCCAAAAAAAATCCTATAAAATTCAAAAGGTAGCCCATCAGGACTTGTTTGACGGAGATTTTGCTACCACATCATCCAGCTCTTTCCTTGTAAGTGGCACATCACAAACAGATTTATTAAGTTACGAAATTTTGGGGATAAAAAAATTTTGGTGTCACCTTTTCAAAAATTAGTCCGCAGCAAAACTATGAAATGCAGAAGAATATAATTTCTGATCAAATTGAAAAACAAATTGAGATACATGTTCTTTACAGGAGGAAAGATAAACATCTATAACAAGAGAATCAATTGTTTTCTTCCGTCCATGTTTTTCTTCTAGATTAAAAAAATAGGCAGAGTTTTTTTCTGCCAAATTCAAGCCATTTAGCTCTGGATCTTACAAAAGCTCCCTTTGCCTTTTCAAGATACAGAGAATTCAACTCCTCCTGTAAAGAATAAAGCATGTTTTTATCTTCTTCTGAGATCTGTCTATTTACAAGATCTGAAATATTTTTAAGTAAAGCTGCATATTTGTTTTGTTTTTTTCAGAGGAAAGTTTTTTACTGAAATAAATTGAGAATTTTACACACTCAAATTTGAGCAGTTCCCATTTAGACAAAGGAAATATCTGTCCTTGAGTTGATTTTTTCAATTATCTGCTTTATTCCTGTGCAGTAAGATTTGTTAAAAGCAGAGAACAATTTAATTTCCAATAGCCAGGATTATGTTCTTGAATTATGTGGCTTCAGGACCAACTCAATGCCACAATTATCAGTTAGTGGTGAAGGAGTGCAAGAAACAGATGTCAAAAAAGAAAATCAAAGAAATTGAGAGTTTGAGACCATTGAGATTTTTGAGTTAAATCTGACTTGAACCAAGAAAATGAGGTGGAATCAGGATTTAGGAATCTGTGTGCATCAATCAAATCTAAAGACTGACAGATATAAAAAATTATTAGATTAATAGCATTTTGACATTTTCTAGGAGGATATCGGTCTTCAAGAAAGTTAGGGGCTTCATTCAAATCTCCAATAATCGAATAGGCAAAGAGGAATTTACAACGTTTATCAAGAACAAGCAAAGAAATCTCTGACATAAGAGTAGCATTCATATCAGATCTATTAAACCATACACATTAACTAAAATAAATTACAACCAATATCCATCTTCCTTCTGATGAAGATAAGAAATCAATGACTAAACCACTGAAATTTCTACCAAACAAAACCGCGACACCAGCTGCACGGCGAGACCCATGATGATCATATAACATCTTATTACCCCGTTGATTTTGCCAGAAGTTCTCGTCCTCCATACATGAATGAGTTTCTTGCATGAAATATACATCCCGGTGAAAAGATTTACAAAACAAAAAAACGGATTTTCTCGAATGTCTCTTATCCCCCGAAAATTAAGCGAAAAACAAGAAATTTTAAATAACAAAGTAGCCTAAAAAATAAGCCGAACAACCAGATTTCAAGCTGAATTTAGAAAAAGTAAAGAAATAAAAGAAAAGGAGCTTACTCAGAATACAAAACCTTCATGGTTTACTTTTTTTTTTTTTTAGAGAAAGTAAAAAAAACTCAACAGAAATATATTCATGCAAACAGAGCTGCATATAAAGGCTGTAATCAGCTTGTGGTTTACATTATGGATCATTTTTTCCTTTGCATTTAAATCCCAATCTGATTACACACTATTTACCTCGATATCTTTTTCCCCTCTACGTTTAGCAAAGGAACCTCTAAAACCTGCCCTTCTTCCTTCATCTCTTGCCCGTTTCACTAGTGGCCACAATTTGTTGCGTTCCTCTATATTCAACGATAAGTCCTCCAAGATCTTGTAGTTATTCCATCGTAGGTAGTCGGAAGACTTGGCATCTTTCCAAATTTTGTCTCTGATGCTGCGCGAGGTAAACTGGACAATACGACGAGAACGATCCGTAGATGTTTTCGTACCAAGTCTATGTACAAAGTCCACAGAATTAGCAAGAGACGAGGCAGATTCCGGTGAAACACTTCCGAAGACATCCAGGATGATCTTCTTTACGTCCTCATTGTTCGATTCAGGAACAATATTAGATTCGCAAGTTCCATCTCCGTTTATATTCATCCAGTTCCAGACAAGACTGACGAAGGACTTCATTCTCTTTCGTGAGGTTAGTAACTGTGTTCTCCAGAGAAACAACTCTTTTCGTAACGTCTTCGATTTCCTTGCCACATAATTGCATGGATGAGGAGAGGGTGCGAATAGAAGCAGTGTTCTCTTGAACGGACTTCTCCACAGATTGAAGCCTCGCCAAAGACTCCTCTTGGAGTTTGCCTATTTTTTCAATAGCCGCCAAGATAACGGAGTTCGGTACATCGTTTTCGTTCATTGTTACACGTGACTTCTTGGCCAATGGGCGTTTGTCAGGAGTTTCAGGTAATGGTAGTGTGGTGGCAATTTTATGATATTCATTGATCTTTAGTAAAATATGGATGATTCAAAGAATGTCACATGTGTTTCTCACTTGTTAGTGTGAGAAGATTCTGTTTATGTACCTGGGAAGGCAGAAAGGAGAGGCACTCCAGAGAACAGACGAACAAGGACCTCTGACCTAGATGTCAGAAGGCCATTTGATGCAGGGGGGCTTAGTGACGAATCTAAACTAGTGTTATGGCTTCCTTATCTATGGAAAACTACTGGAAGAAGACCTTAGGAGCTAGGATAAAAAAGGTGGTTCAGTCTGTCTGGGGGTGTGTCACTCTTCTGCACAGGGTAACAACTGTGTATTAGACTGCTCCTATTCTTGCAAGAATAAATACTTCTATTTTATAATTTGACTCTGAGTGTCTCTTACGCAGTGATGTTTGTTTGATGAATTTTTGCCACAACAATTTGGTGTCAGAATAGTGGGATTCCTTGGACGTGCCTCCTGGACCTGAGATCGGACGGTGTTTGGCCACCTGGACTGAGTAAGTTCCAGCTCTACCTCGTAAACTTGAGAGAGAGAGGCCGACCGATGTCAGGGCCGGGAGAATCGGACACTGGAATCAAAAGAACTCAAGGTGGCTCAGAACAGCATCTCTGGGTAAGGTATAATTAAATTCAGTTGATTGGGGGAAGAGTGAAATTGAACCATATTGGCTGAGGACTGTTTCTGTGGTACGTAATCTGAGATTAATTGAGATCTATTTATAGATCAAGAAATTTCAAACAGATACGAGGGAAAATAATCTGAGATTAATTGAGGTCTGTGACAGATCAAGAAATTTCAAGCAGATAAATAATCTGGGATTAAGTGAGAATGACAATGACAATGACAATTTATTTGTATAGCACGATTAAAAACAACAGTTGTTGACCAATGTGCTTTCCACATGTAATCCACCACATAACGTCACAACATTGAAACACATAAATTTCACTTAAGTATACAACATCATACCATAAATATTTAAAAAGCGCAAAGAATCACAAATCACAGACAGAAACAAGTTTAATCGAAGGCTTTTGAAAATAAAAAAGTTTTAAGTCTGGATTTAAAAGTAAACAGGGATGGAGCTTGTCTTAGACTAATAGGTAAAGTATTCCAAAGCCTTGGTGCAGCGACGGAAAAAGCTCGGTCTCCCCTACACTTGAGCCTCGATTTTGGGGTAGATAGCAGAGCCTGATTATTTGATCGGAGTGCTCTTTCCGGTTTATATTCGGTAATCATTTCAGAGAGATAGGTTGGTGCTAAGCTATTTAAAGATTTATAAACTAATAGAAGTACTTTAAATTCTACTCTGAACCGCACTGGTAGCCAATGTAATGAGCGTAAAATAGGGGTAATGTGCTCCCTTTTTTTTATGCCGCACAAAAAGCGTGCCGTAGCATTCTGTACATAGGCTACTGCAAGCGAGCTAATGTATGCTGGTTGATTCCTAAATATAATGAGTTGCAATAATCTAACCTTGATGAAATAAAAACATGAATTAATTTCTCAAGGTCTTTAAATGAAACAAACGGCTTAACTTTTGCTAGTAGACGAAGCTGATAAAAACAAGTCTTTACAACTGAATTTATTTGGCGGTCAAACTTTAGATCGCTATCAAAGATGAAGCCTAGATTTTTAACCCAAGGTTTTAGGTACACAGACATTTCCCCTAAATCCAAATTTATAGATTTTGAGCGCTCAGATGGACTAAAAACAATAATTTCTGTTTTATCTTCATTAAAAATTAGAAAATTAAAAGAAAGCCATGCCTTAATCTCCTCTAAACATGCTTTAAATGACTCTAATTCAGCATAGTTTCGTTTTACAGGCAAATAAACCTGTGTGTCATCTGCATAGCAATGAAAGGATAGTCCATATTTCGTAAAAATGGCCCCAAGAGGAAGCAAATACAAAGAGAATAATAGTGGCGCCAAAATAGAGCCCTGCGGAACTCCACAGAACAAATGTGCTTTACTCGAATAGTGGTCGCCCATCTTAACTGAAAAACTCCTATTCGTTAAAAATGATTTTAGCCATTTTAGTACCGTACCTCTTATACCAACACTATTTTCAAGACGATCAATAAGAACAGTATGATCAATAGTGTCAAAGGCTGCTGTTAAATCAAGAAGCACAAGGACTGCAAAATCGCCAGAATCACAGGTACCTAAAATATCATTATAGACTCGAATCAGTGCAGTTTCTGTAGAATGACATTTTCTAAAACCAGATTGAAATTTTTCCAACAATGAATTCTCGACTAAAAAACGCTGTAACTGTGAGAAAACAATTTTCTCAAAAAATTTTGAGATAAAGGGCAGGTTAGAAATAGGCCTAAAGTTTCTCAATACGGTTGAGTCTAAGGTCGGTTTTTTTAACATTGGATGAACTACTGCGTGCTTCAAAAAGTCAGGCATGATGCCGGATTCTAGGCTGCTATTTATTATAACCAGGAGATATGGAGCCACGTCTGTAATGATTTGTTTAAATAAAAACGGAGGAATAATTTCCAGTGGGGAGCCAGAGGGCTTGAGCTGCTTTGCTATTTCTAGCAATTCAGACTCAGTAATTGTGATAAACTCACTAAGAAGCACATTGACATTCGAACACTTATTAGAAAAATTAATAATAGTTTTACACGGCGTATTCATTATAGTTTGTCTGAGGTTCATTATTTTATTTTCAAAGAATAATAAAAACTCATCGCATGAAGGGGTCGAAACCCCAGAAAGACCGGCTGATGGATTTAAGGTAGCATTAATTATATTAAAAAGAGTCTTGGGTCTGGAGTAGTTCTTATTGATAATATTGGACAAATGTCGATTTTTCGCTTTTTTTACTTCCTTCTGATATCTGCGAAGAGAATCATTTAAAATCTCAAAGGAAACCTGAAGCCTGTCCTTTTTCCATTTTCGTTCCGCTCTTCTGCAACATCGTCTAAGGCAACAAATGGAATCATCAATCCATGGTTCGGAATAAGGTTTAGGTCGCCTGGCCTTTAAAGGGGCCACAGAGTTAAAAATATCTGAACAGGTGGAGTTAAACCCGGAGAGAAGCTCCTCAGCGCTAGTTTCACAAGCAAATTCAGCACAGGAAGGCATCACTTCATGAAAAATGGTTAAAAAAGATGATTTTGTAGCATGAGTAATATAGCGAGATGAGCTGACACGCGATAAAGCTGTGGGTTTCTCTACAGGGCTTGGTACTGTGAACATGACAGTTTTATGATCAGAAAACCCGTTTTCACAGACTTCCAGATGAGTGATACAAATTCCATGCTGGAGCACTAAGTCAAGAGTATGGCCACCTTTGTGTGTGGAAACATCAATCCCATTAGTAAAATCAAAGGCATTCAGTAGATGCACTAACTCTTTGGCTAGGTGATCATTCATGCAGCATACATGTACATTAAAATCACCCAAGACAAGAATCCTATCATATTTTGGGGTTACATCACCAAGAAACTCTGCAAAGTCTGTTATAAAGTTTGTATTTTGCTTTGGTGGTCAGTAGATTACAGCAATCAGAAGCGGCTCACCAAGTTCTAGGCAAAACACCTGAAGTTCAAAACTACTGTAGCTGTTACTCACCACTGGGCGACAGGTAAAATGCTCTTTATAGATAGACATCAGTCCGCCACCCCGTCCAGATCAAGAAATTTCAAACAGATAGGTAACCTGAAAATTAATTGTTCCACCACGGAGCAAATTATTTTTGGGTGCTGAGGCTAATTAGGGGGAACCAAGACAATCGTAACAGATTTTTGGTGAACCATAATTAAGAGGGCACTAATAGTGCAACCCTACCGATTTGGGTTAAAAGAAAAATCGGATTTGTTGGGGACGCCTGACAAATCAGGAGAACGCGCGTAAAAGAGAAATCCACAGAGAACAGATAAGCGGCCAATATGGGGATGTCTCAAAAGCAAGCTTGACAAATTTGGTACACCGGTGTTTTGTCAAATGAGATAAAAATTAAGGGCAGAAATGTATGATATTGAGCGCCACAAGATTAAAGATGGTGCGGGAATCAGTTGAACAGGGCAGTGAGAAACAGAAAGGTTGTTGTGTCTGCGTTCAACGTGTGTAAAAGTGTGAAAAAAAACAATGAGGTGTTGGCTTGAAGCAGATAAAAGAGTCGATGTAGAATGTATTGCCATATAGTAAGATTGAATATAACTGATAAAAGGGTTTTTATTTTTCAAGACATTAGATGTCAGAAGATTTTGTTTGTAACAAAAGTTGAAGTAGCAAGCAGCAATAAGGCTGTCTTTGTGAAGGATTGAGATTTGAGTAATATGATATTTTGATTCTGTAAAAACAGTAGAGATAAGTGGGACAGAGACAGTAATGATAATACTTGTTGAATCTGCAGACTAACCATTTTGAGAAGAAAACAACTGTAGAAAATGTATGTTATGAAAATAACATTTCTGATAAAATGTATGTAACTATTTATGAACGCCTGTTAAGTCAGATTAAGAAATGGTATGAAAAGTGAGGTTCAGATTAAAAATAATAATAATAAGGCATTGAGTATGATTAACAGGGATTAACATGATATAAAGATAATGAATGTTTCATTTAGCAAAATGGGGAACAATTCTATATTTTAATGGTAAAATAAAGAGTGAAATTATGTTTATTTTTGGTTTGACAACCATTGTCTTTTGAACCTAAAGACTCCAGCTATGCTGGGAGTACAGCAACAGCGCGTGCTTATTCAGCCCGGCTTCCGGATGTTAAATGTGTACTTGCTATTGTAATCAGTGTTGTTGATGATAATACCGAATTAGAGAGATGTAAAGACATATTTTGGAATTCAATAATGTAAAATGTCGGATATTTTGTTTGATATTAAGTCATTGAGGGAAAAAGACAGTCTGTTTTATAAAGGAAATTATGGGTCGGGGATATAGTGTTAAAGTTTAAACAGAAACTTAGAAAACAACTTAGAGGCAATTTATGCATTTCCGTGCAGTTTATGAAAATGGATGTTCTGCCAATAATAATGATGAAGATTATGATTTGGCTAGTGATTGAATCCGCCACTGGTGGACTGTAAAGGAATACAGAGAACTGCTTATCAGCTGTGTTTACATTCCTGATTGGGACACTGCTTCAAGTGTGTGCAGTAAGTTGGAGCTGTTAGAAGGGGACAGAGAGATCAAGTGTGCAGTAGAGGCAAGGGGACAGAGAATGTTTTAATTGTGGTCAGTGGGGTCATTTAGCAGTAACTGTAAATGCCCACTCAGAAAGGTGTAAAAGAAAGTTGATGGAATGTGAAAGTGACGTGTATTAATGTGGGTTTGAAAGTAGAACAGGATTTGAAGACGATATTAAAGTTTTCGTCTGAGAAAGAACTAAGAATGTGAATGCAGTGCTAAGGAAAGTGAAAAGTGCAAGTAAATGAAAAGAAAGTTGAAAAGAAAGTTGATAGATGGAAGTCGTAAGTAGATTGAAAGAGAAAAGAAAGTTGATAGATGGAAGTCGTAAGTAGATTGAAAGAGAAACGAAAGTTGAAAGATTTAAGTCGTAAGGAAATCCTTTTGAAAAGGAAAAGAATTAAAGTACCAGTAAATGTAAAATTACAGATAAGATTGTCTTTTAATGAAACGTTATTGAGAACTAGAATAACTATTTGTATTTAAGATCAAATAAGCAAAGCAGTAGCACTGGGTTGCAAAATGTAAAAAATTTTGTAGAAAGGGATCTGATTAAACAAACAGTTGACCATGAAGGAACTAGAAGCTGATGTTTTGGTTTCAAAAGATAAGCTTGGGACTTGACTGAAACTGCCAGTATGACAGTCTCAATATGAGTGGAATTTGTAATGTCTAAAATTCCCTGATATATGAGTAAAAGACAACTATAAAATTATTTTTATATTGAAAACGTATGTAATTGCTGGCAAAGGTGCCTTAAACTGGGCTAGAATTAAAAGATAAAGTAGATAAAATAGAGAATGTTTAGTATGAGAAACAGTGTACCAAGTCCTGAAGGCCTCAGAGTCTCTCTCTCATTCAATGTCAGAAGGCTGTAATCTTAGCCTGTCATGACGATAAGCTATTTATAGTAAAGCACAGTGTTTCAGCTGGAAAATTATAGCATAATGAGATGTTAAAAGAAATCATGTTAAAGGAAATCATTGCCATTCAGAGGGCAATTTGTACTTAAATATTTTAGATTGTAAAACTGAATGACTTTAAAGAAGTCTTTAAAATAATAATGAAGACCTGAATGACAGGAGTGACATTTTTGTACTTGTTATTTTAGGACCAGTAACGTCTTTGTCTGATCTTAGCCTTCACCATGACACAGGACCTATGACCATGACTATAGATGTACACTGAATAGACGGATGTGAATAAAGTTCACTGAGATTTTGTTGATTCGGACAGGTCTAACAGATTTGAGTGATTAAATACTGTTGTTATTAACCTGTCTCCCTTAACACTATTAGGCAGTCCAGATGGAGGTGACTCTTGAAGGTGCTTTTCCTAAGCTCCAGAAAACAGCTGAATTCTGTTGAAGAAAACTGAATGGGAAAGAGGGGTTCACCCAGTGGGTACGAGTGGCCTACCCAACGACGGGGAAGATCTTCCTGGCCAGGGGACTACCTAAGGCAGGGTTGGTTATGCAATAACACTGGGCATCTCCGGATGGGGGTGTATATGTGAGACAGGTATGAGAGTTAAGCGCTGATTACTGGAGGCCAACCGGGGTCAGCAGAGCATTTAGAGGTGAGGTGCGCTGTGATGAGTTACGGCGGTCTGACCCAGAAAATGTGAGTTCCTCTATACCACTCACCAGAAAAAAACGCAAATCACTGTATGGCTTGTTTTCAATTGTGACAAGTCTGATGGAAATTATAGATAAAGAGCTAATGTGAATGTGCTTTCAAGAGCCAGCTGAGACCATAGGTGATTGTCATTGTTTGTTGGGGAGACAGTAACATAACTTATTAATTTATATCAGGAACATGTTGGTTGCCTTATGGGCAAGGAAAATTATAGAAGTGTTGATTTTGAACTAATATGTCTATAAGATGGTTTTAACTCCTGAAGATCATTAGACATGGTGGTGACTAAAGATTAAGACAGTTTTTGTAGAGTTTGGATAACAAAGGTTAGGTGAATTGAGAATTTATACAAGTATTCAAACTAAAGATAATCTTAGAAATGCTCATAGCATAATGTATTTTATGATTATTGTAATGGTTCTAATTTGAGTTAAACATTTGTAAATTAACATTTGTGAACTATTAAGGGTTCTAGACTATGATTAATTAAGTTTCAGTCTTAGTAGGCTGTTGAAAAGATTATTTCTGTATAGTGAGAGAGACTGTTGAGTGGAAGAAGGGATTAGGTACGCTGTCTGTCTTTCTGTTATCAGGCCTGGTAAGGCAAGCTTAAACAAAATAATGATAATGAACCAAAACAACCCAGCTGACTTTTCTAAAGACAAAATAATGAACATTTGTTTGAAAGGCCATGTAAAATTATATAAAAGCTACAGGAAAATGAAGTTTAAATCTTATTTAAACCTTAAATATTATACTTTTAGAGTTAATATAAAAAAAGCAAACATTGGACATGAGCAGTTAACATATGTGTGTCTAGCATGAGTGTGTGAGATGGGGGCAGCACTTTATGTCTTGTAGGTGTATATTGTGTCTTTAACCTCTGGAGAGTGTTTTATCATTACAGATGAGTTAAGGCAAGTGACAAATTTTAAAGAAGGCAAATGCTGAGTGAATCTGATGAGAAGATGATAGAGAACATGGGACGAGCTTTAAGTTGATTGGTCATCACGCTCTGTCTGGTAGTAATTACTTTTGTCATTTATGATGTGGATTTGAATTACTTTCTGGATCAGTTTAGGTATTTATGTAAATTGGAATTGTGGAGTTGTAGAACGCCGTCCATCGTGGGTTGAAATAAAAGAAGATGTTATAGATTTGACGGCAACAACAAAGTGACACATTGGCTAAGTCAATATCAAATTATCCAGAGAGCCATTTACGATTATTGTAAACAGGAGGAGAATGTTTTTTTGACTGACATTGACCAAGTCTGTACAGCACGACCTGACCTGATAGAAACAATTGATGACTTTAAAATGGTTGTAGAGGACTGAGTTGCGAGACCAAACAACAGGCCTGAAAAGCAGGATACGCAGTGAGACTGAGAGCCGTTGCCCTTCAAATACTTCGATAAGAAAATGAAATTGTGGCTTTAAGTGAAGAATGTAATATTTTGTTTCAGAGGCAGAGAAAGATGTCTGGAGGAAATTTGTCTGAAGGACAACGTTTGGGTTAGTGTTGAGGGCAAACTTTATCCAAGACACTATGTTAAATGTTATGTTAAATTGATGCTTGAGTTGTGTCGCGCATCAAGAGGGAGATGGTATAACAATTGTCAAATATGGTTTTGAAGGGTTGGTCAAAATCCCTTGTCTCTTCAGTCAGTTATATATATATTTCATTCCATATCCTTTTGAATGCTTACATTACTTTTATAATAATCAATAATCAAGTATATGCATTATCACATAATCATTTCTATATTCTTTTGTGCTTGTGAAATTATATTTTTCTCTTGAATACATGTTGCATTCCAGTCCTGGCCTAAACACGAGGGACACGTTTCGCACGTACTTCACGACACCCCCAACTCTCCGGGGGTCAAGGGTGACATGTGGCTCCTTTTCTCTGGAACAGAGGATCAAGCTATACAGTGTTTTACATGTGTTTTAAATGTATTATGTCATGTATATTTTCTCTAGAGAGCAATGCCATTTCTCTCCCTTCCTTCCTGAGGAGCTATGTTTTGGTTAACTGATAATGCAGAGCTCAAGCACTCTTTGGCCTTGGTGATGTTATTTGGTGTTGTTCTGTGTGTGTGCGTTTGACTTTCTACATAGGCACTGGGGACACAACGCTCAGCCGTACTGGCGCTCTCCTCTAACCTGCGAGGTCAACGCTGACCTAAATCTAAGGATTGGCGACAGCTATCCTAACTAATGGCGATAGGCACCTTTTATCTGCTCACATGTGTGAAATTGTTTATGGTTTTATGTTCTCTTAGCCAATCAGATGTATGATGATGCTATGCTTGCCCTTGCAAAATGGTATAATTGGTGTATGATTTTGTGTAAGGTAGAGTTGGCTTGCGACCTCCTCGTGAGACTTTGACGCTCGCTCTACCGATGAAACTGCAAACTATTCTTCAGTAAATTTTTATCTTTTTGATTGAACCTCACGACTCCTGGTCTTCTTTCATCATATCTGGTCTCGGGTCTTATAACTGTTACCCCCCTAACAGTTTGGTGGAGGATGCGGGCAACCATTCTGGGGTGACATCTCTGGCAAATCAGCAAACAAGGTAGGAAGATTTGATTAATTATTAGGGCTGTCTGATTGGAAGAGATTTTGAAGGGGAACGGGAGAGCTTCACTCCGACGAGGCGAGTGAAGATTATTTATACAGCAAAAGTGAAACGCACTCTGTGGGGGCCCAGTGGGGCAATACTGGTGTGGTACACCACCCCAGCAGAGGGCGTCCCTGGATTAGGTCCAGTGGCACCGCAAAACCTGATCAATCTCTTCCATCTCAGATAGGGGATCCCCGAAGTTAGTTATTCAGGCAGTTAGGGAACAATATGTTAGTTAGATTAATAAAATAAAATAAAAATAGTAAAATATAGGGTTGTTTGCCAGGGATGCATCAGGAACGGTCCCAAACAAATAAATATATATATAGTGTGACCCAAATTGGCATAGACCAGTTTTATGTGACTTGGGAAGCGAAACATAATTTGCAGTTTCATTGTGTAGAAGTCTCACTATTGTTGCTAAACGTATTTTTCCGCCAAATTTATTGTTGTGGCTGCTAAATCTTTTTCTTGTGGTGGTTTTTCATCTGTGACCAATAAGAATGACTGATAAAGAAAAAAGTCCTGACCAAATGGAAGAGAGCGAACGCTGTAAACAGCTCTGCTCTGACGAGCTCAAATCAAAGAAATACGCACAGCTCATTAAGAAAATGGTCAGTCAGGGGTTTGATTCTGATTGGAAAATCACACAGCAGTTAGACTGGCTGCAAACAAAAAAAGAAGCTGATAAAGTCAAATTTTTATCTGTGTTTGCCTATTCATGGATTTGTAAGATGGGTGGCATACCAATAACTCTTGAAAAAGCAATCCCTAACATGATTAATGGGTGGTCCAGCTTGATTGCTCAACGTGATAGGATGACAAAAATTATCGGACAAGAGATAGGATCTGATTTGTGTAGTTTGTCAAAAGGGTTAGAGGCTGTGTGTGATAAGGCTGAAAAGGCTGCAAAATGTGAGATGGTCTCTCGTGCTCCCTCTGCCCCACCATCTCTTCTCAGACTGTTCAGGCGGCAGCTTTAGCCGGTCAGACTGAGAACCAGTATGATGGACCCTATGCTGAGGCACGCGGACTGTTGAATGTGGCTGTTGTAACCCCCCCACCGTATAAAATGTCAGAGATTCCAGCTATGCAAGCAAAGCAAACTGAGTTAAAATCGGGGGTCAGAAATCTTGAACTTTCCCTTATGGAAGCGTATGCACCCATAGGTACAGGATTCGCCGCCCCAATCAGACATGCACATTGGGGAGGTCAGAATGTTGAAATGGGTGCTGGTTATGAGAACGGTCAGTGGACCAGACTCACAGCTGCTGAAAAAAATGGTTTGCTTGCAGGGCTGGAAGAGTTTAAGTTGTATAACCCAAACAAGGCTTTGTGGGACAAGTTAGAAGCCGTTGCTAGGCAACAGAACCTAGGAATGGCAGATATTCAGTCTCTGGTTGAGGGGTTAGTTCCCAGCAGTAAATTAAGGGCTGTTCAGTCGGTGCTTTTTCACCCCCGGGTTCCCTCCACTTGGACTGAATATTGTGAGGCGTATGGAGATTATAAGATAGGAGTGAAAGAAATTATAGGGCTAGGGTCTTTTCCCTGGACCAGTGTGACACAAGTCAAACAGAAAACTGGTGAGAGCCCCTTAGAATATGTTGACCGTTTTCGCGTGGCATATGAGACATACTGTGCTGCTAATAACAGTCAAGAGGCTTATGATTCCTCCATAGTGATCGAATCCGCCACTGGGGGTCTTAACAAACAATACAAAGACATGTTAATGAACAGTGCCGTTGATATTAGATCATGGGAAGATTTGCTCCGCTGGTGCTCCGTCACCTGGAGCCGTTTGCAGTCACGTGATGATGATATTGTGGGGAAAGCGTCTGCTGTGTCAGTGGAGGTGGAAATGAAACCTCGTAATAATAACATGACATGTTATAATTGTGATGAAGTGGGCCATACTTCCTGAGACTGTTCAAAACCCACTAGTAGATGCAGAAATTGTGGTAAGGAGGGCCATGTTGCTAGACACTGCCGTAAAAATAAAAATCAGGGAAATGCGAAAAAGGAAGACCCTAAAAATGATGCTTCCAGCAATAGTCCCAAAAACGCTCCCAAGCAGCTGTCTCAGTCTGAGCTTGAAAAGCTGAGACAGCTGATCGGTGACGCATAGGGGTCAGCGGCCTCTGGTTCATGTAATTATGCAGACACCCGCCCATTCATAAACGCGTTGTTAGGAGGCCGGCAATGCATTGCTTTGATTGACACGGGCGCAACTGTATCAATTACCGATCTTGATCTTGAGATCACTTCTGAAACTTTGTATATAGAAGGTCTAAATGGCAAACAAATGTATCACAAATCTGTTTCTGTCCCTCTAACCATTTCTAACTCTGAAAATGTATATTGGACTGAATTTTGGGTAGGAGAAAACACTGTAGGGACAATTATTGGTGTTGACATTTTGAAAAAACTTGAAGCTGATGTTTTGCTTTCTAAAAATAAGCTAGTGCTTGGCTGCAATGAAACAATTCGCTTATCTCAGACTGGCCCCCACCATGCGGAGAGATGTGCAGCGGCTGATTCTGTGAGTATCACTGACACTCGCCCTGAGTGGAAGTTTATCATTTCTAAATTCCCAGATGTATGGGCAAAAGACAAATATGATTGTGGTCTGGCACAGATTCAGCCTCTGAGCATTCCAGGTCCCTTGCATGAAGCCAAAAGACAATACCCTTTGAGAAATGAAGCACGAGAGGGAGCTGACACAGTTGTTGATGAATTATGCAAACGAGGAATTGTAATACCCTGCTCCTCTCCTACCAACTCTCCCATGTGGCCTGTCAAAAAGCCAGATGGCAGTTGGCGTTTAACCATTGACTATACCTCTCTGAATTCAGTATCTGAGAAAATGCACCCTCTGGTGGCCAATCCCGCAACTATCCTACATGAAATAGGATCTGAACATTGTCTTTTCACTGCTTTAGACATTTCTAATGGTTTTTGGACTTGCCCCTTAGCAAAGGAGGACCAAGCGAGATTTGCTTTTACCAGCAGGGGTCGCCAATGGACATGGAGTCGATTACCACAAGGATTCTGCAACTCCCCGACCCTGTTTCATCAGGTATTGGCATCATTCATCGATCCGGTAAGAAAACAAATTGAAAATGACGGATCTGTTGTCCTTCAATATGTGGACGACATATTGATTGCTAGTCCAACCAAGTTTAAACATTTGACTGCTGTTCAGACTGTTTTGAAGGCCCTCCAAAACGGGGGATTCAAAGTGAACTTGAAGAAAGCACAGCTAGCATTACCTGAAGTGACTTATCTGGGACAGATTGTGGGGGTGCATGGCCGACGCATCACCCCCGAACGAGTTAAAGCTATTATTGAACTTCCAAAGCCAAACACTGTCACTGGTCTAAGGCAAGTGATGGGACTTTTGAATTACTGCCGCCAGTATGTTTCTAAATACACTGAACTCTCTAAACCACTCACAGAGGCACTGAAAGGAGGAAGACCTGGATCGGATTTGATCGACTGGACTGAGGAGATGGAGGAGGCTTTCGTGAGAATCAAAGAAACTCTTGCTTCCTCCCCAGCATTACGACATGCCGATGCCAGCAGGCCTTTCCACCTATGGACATGGGTGGGGACCCGGTCTTACTCCGCTGCCCTGGGTCAAAAGGTTCCGGGCCGGAACTAGTATGGGATGGTAGGATATTATTCTGCTCCTATTCCTGTTTCCATGGCAGGACAACATCCGTGCCTGTTGATATGTGACTGTGCCGAGTGGGCAGTGAAGAATACAGAAGACATTGTGACACATCAAAAGGTGATACTGCACACCAGACACCAGATTTTGAAATTGTTAACAAATACCCGTTTAGGCTCCATCTCTAATCAACGACGAGCCAAATGGGAGACCACTCTCTTGAGTAAAAATGTGGACATACAGATTGACATTGAAACTGCTATCAATCCTGCCTCCTTGCTTCCAGAAGAAGGAACTGCACACAACTGTGCCCGACTGATCGAGACGGACAGCCAAAGCCCTCTTCAATCTGAACCCCTGTCTAATGCTATGAACTTGTTCGTGGACGGCTCTAGCTTTCATGAGCAGGGAACACGCTTCACAGGCTGGGCTGTTGTGAATGAACATGGTGAGACTGTTGACTGTGGTTCTCTTTCAGGGGGAGGGGCTCAAGTGGCAGAGCTGGTCGCATTGACGCGAGCGTTGCAGTATGGACAGGGTAAACGTGTAAATGTGTACACTGACAGCCGTTACGCCTTTGGCACAGTACATGACTTCGGCCCGGTGTGGAGACGCAGGGGATTTCTGACCACTGCAGGACTTCCTATCTCACATCAACAGCAGGTACAAGAACTCATGAATGCCTGTGATCTTCCCGCAGAAGGAGCAGTCATCAAAGTCACCGGGCACGCTACTGACAGCTCCCCGGAAGCCAAAGGGAACCACGCTGCAGACGCTGCTGCCAGAGAGGCTGCAAAATGGACTGAATCATGTGTGAGTGTGATGGCTCTTTCCCTTCAGGAGAATGAAACTTCCAGAGACATTTTTGAACTTTATGCAGAGGATGACCCTGAAGAGATAGAACAGTGGACAAAGTTAGGAGCACAGAAAAATTCTGAAGGACTTTGGAAATTTAATGGACGCTTTGTTTGCCCTGTTTCTGCTCGAACTGAACTTATGTCCTTGTATCATGGGTTGGCACATGCAGGGCCTGAGAAATTACATGCAATGATTTCAAAAACCTGGTGGTGGCCAAGGCTGAGGGCTTCTTGCACTGATTTCTGTAAGAGATGTTTAGTATGCCTTAAGGTTAATTCTTCCTCAAAGCTGAAAATTCCCTTAGGACATGCCCCTCGACCTCAGGGTCCGTGGACACACCTCCAAATTGATTTCATAGGTCCATTGCCCCCTAGTGGAGGGTTCACATACATTTTAATGATTGTTGATCTTTTCTCCAGATGGGTGGAGGCATTTCCACTGAGAAACTGCACCGCAGACGCAACCGCAAAAGTAATGTTGAATGAAATTTTCCCAAGATGGGGCTTACCCTTACAAATTGATTCAGATCAGGGTACACATTTCACGGGAAAGGTAATGAAAAATGTCATGAAACTGATGGGAGTGAAGCAACACTTCCACATCCCGTTTAGGCCTCAGTCTAGCGGCTCCATTGAACGTACAAACAGAACACTCAAAACGTCATTGAGAAAGAGATTGTTGGAGTGGGGGAAGGGGTGGCACGCAGCTGTTCCAATGATTCTTTTAAGTCTGAGAGCCAGCCCTAACAAAACTACTCAGATCAGTCCTTTTGAAATAATGACAGGTCGTTACATGCGACTGCCTTGGGATGCTCCCCTGCAACATGAGGGACCGTCCGGGCCGTTGAAAGATGCTTTGCAAAATTATCTGAAGGCTTTGGATAACTGTTTACGCGATACACGAGTTAGTGTCAGTGTCCGACAAGCAGAGAGAGATAATGTTGAGCAAAAAGACATGCCGGCCTTGCCTGAAATAGGTGACAGTGTAATGTTGCAAAGAGAGATTGTTTCTCCTCTAGGTCCAAAATTTGATGGACCTTTCCAGGTGCTCTTGACAACTAATACATCTGTTTTACTTGACAGAGGGGTTCTGGGTACTGTCTGGAGACATTGGTCACAGGTGAAACCACTCGATAAAGGTTCCAACCAAATCACCGCATCATAATAACGAACTGTCTCGTAAAGGTCTGTCATTTATATGTGTGATAGTGTAAAAATTCTGTAACAATGTTTTACCATTACAGATGGCGGAATCCGACGATAAGCTGCTAATTCTTTAGGAAAGTGAGGCGGGCCATCATTCGATTGGTACTCCCTCTCTCGTTTGTGGCTTTGATTATAATAGCCTTATCATTCCTGATGTGGATTCAGATTTTAATTTGGACCGGTAGACTTCATGCGTTCTCCACTCACTGGGATTGTGAGGAGATTGATAACCGTCCATCATGGGTTCAATACCCATGCCTAAATTCAACTGAGGGTCTAAATTTAATTCCAACCATGTATCAGAACGTTAATGATCGCTGCTATTGCTTGGACGGAAATGAGACGGTGACCTTTTGGCTTGGTCACTCCCCAAATTATCCCTGTAATACCCTCAATATGCAAAAAGGTTGGTGGGATAGAAGTGGAGGCGTGGGTTGGCTCTTCTTTGTTTTTGTGTATGGATGTGTGTTCGTTTCTTCTTCTCATATATTTGCAGGTCTGCTTGCAGTAAGCTGAATCCTGCCGAGGAGGAAAGCAGACTGATCAAGCTGACAAACCGCCTGAGCGATAAACTGAGAAAGAACAACATTGATGCCCTGTTGTGAGTGGAAGGTGGGAGAGCCTCGGAATGGGGACTGGAATTTTTAGTTTCCAGCATGTCCGTAAAGAGGCGAAGAGACTTTTGTGACCCGCCAGGGAAGCATTTGTCACCACTCCACCTTCCGTAGTGACCTCACTTGTTAGACCAGACGTGGCGGTATTGGGCCCCACATAGGTCTAAAACGGGGGACTGAAGGGTTGGTCAAAATCCCTTGTCTCTTCAGTCAGTTATATATATATTTCATTCCATATCCTTTTGAATGCTTACATTACTTTTATAATAATCAATAATCAATAAAGACACTGCTTCAAGTGTGTGCAGTAAGTTGGAGCTGTTAGAAGGGGACAGAGAGATCAAGTGTGCAGTAGAGGCAAGGGGACAGAGAATGTTTTAATTGTGGTCAGTGGGGTCATTTAGCAGTAACTGTAAATGCCCACTCAGAAAGGTGTAAAAGAAAGTTGATGGAATGTGAAAGTGACGTGTATTAATGTGGGTTTGAAAGTAGAACAGGATTTGAAGACGATATTAAAGTTTTCGTCTGAGAAAGAACTAAGAATGTGAATGCAGTGCTAAGGAAAGTGAAAAGTGCAAGTAAATGAAAAGAAAGTTGAAAAGAAAGTTGATAGATGGAAGTCGTAAGTAGATTGAAAGAGAAAAGAAAGTTGATAGATGGAAGTCGTAAGTAGATTGAAAGAGAAACGAAAGTTGAAAGATTTAAGTCGTAAGGAAATCCTTTTGAAAAGGAAAAGAATTAAAGTACCAGTAAATGTAAAATTACAGATAAGATTGTCTTTTAATGAAACGTTATTGAGAACTAGAATAACTATTTGTATTTAAGATCAAATAAGCAAAGCAGTAGCACTGGGTTGCAAAATGTAAAAAATTTTGTAGAAAGGGATCTGATTAAACAAACAGTTGACCATGAAGGAACTAGAAGCTGATGTTTTGGTTTCAAAAGATAAGCTTGGGACTTGACTGAAACTGCCAGTATGACAGTCTCAATATGAGTGGAATTTGTAATGTCTAAAATTCCCTGATATATGAGTAAAAGACAACTATAAAATTATTTTTATATTGAAAACGTATGTAATTGCTGGCAAAGGTGCCTTAAACTGGGCTAGAATTAAAAGATAAAGTAGATAAAATAGAGAATGTTTAGTATGAGAAACAGTGTACCAAGTCCTGAAGGCCTCAGAGTCTCTCTCTCATTCAATGTCAGAAGGCTGTAATCTTAGCCTGTCATGACGATAAGCTATTTATAGTAAAGCACAGTGTTTCAGCTGGAAAATTATAGCATAATGAGATGTTAAAAGAAATCATGTTAAAGGAAATCATTGCCATTCAGAGGGCAATCTGTACTTAAATATTTTAGATTGTAAAACTGAATGACTTTAAAGAAGTCTTTAAAATAATAATGAAGACCTGAATGACAGGAGTGACATTTTTGTACTTGTTATTTTAGGACCAGTAACGTCTTTGTCTGATCTTAGCCTTCACCATGACACAGGACCTATGACCATGACTATAGATGTACACTGAATAGCCGGATGTGAATAAAGTTCACTGAGATTTTGTTGATTCGGACAGGTCTAACAGATTTGAGTGATTAAATACTGTTGTTATTAACCTGTCTCCCTTAACACTATTAGGCAGTCCAGATGGAGGTGACCCTTGAAGGTGCCTTTCCTAAGCTCCAGAAAACAGCTGAGTTCTGTTGAAGAAAACTGAATGGGAAAGAGCGGTTCACCCAGTGGGTACGAGTGGCCTACCCAACGACGGGGAAGATCTTCCTGGCCAGGGGACTACCTAAGGCAGGGTTGGTTACGCAATAACACTGGGCACCTCCGGATGGGGGTGTATATGTGAGACAGGTATGAGAGTTGAGCGCTGATTACTGGAGGCCAACCGGGGTCAGCAGAGCATTTAGAGGTGAGGTGCGCTGTGATGAGTTACGGCGGTCTGACCCAGAAAATGTGAGTTCCTCTATACCACTCACCAGAAAAAAACGCAAATCACTGTATGGCTTGTTTTCAATTGTGACAAGTCTGATGGAAATTATAGATAAAGAGCTAATGTGAATGTGCTTTCAAGAGCCAGCTGAGACCATAGGTGATTGTCATTATTTGTTGGGGAGACAGTAACATAACTTATTAATTTATATCAGGAACATGTTGGTTGCCTTATGGGCAAGGAAAATTATAGAAGTGTTGATTTTTAACTAATATGTCTATAAGATGGTTTTAACTCCTGAAGATCATTAGACATGGTGGTGACTAAAGATTAAGACAGTTTTTGTAGAGTTTGGATAACAAAGGTTAGGTGAATTGAGAATTTATACAAGTATTCAAACTAAAGATAATCTTAGAAATGCTCATAGCATAATGTACTTTATGATTATTGTAATGGTTCTAATTTTAGTTAAACATTTGTATATTAACATTTGTGAACTATTAAGGGTTCTAGACTATGATTAATTAAGTTTCAGTCTTAGTAGGCTGTTGAAAAGATTATTTCTGTATAGTGAGAGAGACTGTTGAGTGGATGAAGGGATTAGGTACGCTGTCTGTCTTTCTGTTATCAGGCCTGGTAAGGCAAGCTTAAACAAAATAATGATAATGAACCAAAACAACCCAGCTGACTTTTCTAAAGACAAAATAATGAACATTTGTTTGAAAGGCCATGTACAATTATATAAAAGCTACAGGAAAATGAAGTTTAAATCTTATTTAAACCTTAAATATTATACTTTTTAGAGTTAATATAAAAAAAGCAAACATTGGACATGAGCAGTTAACATATGTGTGTCTAGCATGAGTGTGTGAGATGGGGGCAGCACTTTATGTCTTGTAGGGGTTTAGTTTAGGGCAGCTATTCCGCCTGAATAGTGTGTATATTGTGTCTTTAACCTCTGGAGAGTGTTTTATCATTACAGATGGGTTAAGGCAAGTGACACATTTTAAAGAAGGCAAATGCTGAGTGAATCTGATGAGAAGATGATAGAGAACATGGGACTAGATTTAAGTTGATCGGTCATCACGCTCTGTCTGGTAGTAATTACTTTTGTCATTTATGATGTGGATTTTAATTACTTTCTGGATCAGTTTAGGTATTTATGTAAATTGGAATTGTGGAGTAATAGATCGCCGTCCATCGTGGGTTGAAATAAAAGAAGATGTTATAGATTTGATGGCAACAACAAAGTGACACATTGGCTAAGTAAATATCAAATTATCCAGAGAGCCATTTACGATTATTGTAAACAGGAGGAGAATGTTTTTTTGACTGACATTGACCAAGTCTGTACAGCACGACCTGACCTGATAGAAACAATTGATGACTTTAAAATGGTTGTAGAGGACTGAGTTGCGAGACCAAACAACAGGCCTGAAAAGCAGGATACGCAGTGAGACTGAGAGCCGTTGCCCTTCAAATACTTTGATAAGAAAATGAAATTGTGGCTTTAAGTGAAGAATGTAATATTTTGTTTCAGAGGCAGAGAAAGATGTCTGGAGGAAATTTGTCTGAAGGACAACGTTTGGGTTAGTGTTGAGGGCAAACTTTATCCAAGACACTATGTTAAATGTTATGTTAAATTGATGCTTGAGTTGTGTCGCGCATCAAGAGGGAGATGGTATAACAATTGCCGAATATGGTTTATTAAGGGGTTCACATTTGCTGAATAAATGTTGGGAGAACACTTGGGGTAATTGGGTAAAAGCCCTGAAAGAAGCCATTTTTCTGCCTAACAAAATTGCTATCTGGATTGTTTCAACAGGAAACGCCAGGGCATCGAAGGCCACGGGAGAACAGTAGACAAAAGAAACTACGTACTTTACTATCTGACAATAACCTCGAAATTTGGTTTTCTTTACAGAGAGCATGCAGGATTGGGAGACAGGGCAAAATGTGCCCAATGAAATAATGGCTATGGATGAATTTTGCTAACTGTCCTGGCCTGGGTTATTATTGTGGCAGAAAGGTGCTACACCTTGTACAGCGCATAACCTAAAATTTTCCTTTTGCAGAATGTCAGGATGGATTGCATCAAGCTGACCTGATTCTGCTTCCAAATGTATGAATATTGACTTGTTAACGTAAGCAAAGTGGATATGTGTTTTTCAGGGGAAAAGGACTGACTCTAATAAGCATGAAATGTCTAATGATAATATGTTTCAGTTTGTGAACAGATGGTGAAAAGATGGTGAAAATTCCACAGGTCACACCAAAAGGGACGAGGGAAAGACAAGCGGTCACTAACAAAATACTTAAGGTCTCGATTCACAGGTGACAGCAAGCCGGAAATGGTTCATTCCAGTGGGGGTGCGGTGGTGATCTCAGGAGATCAGTGTGACACCTGGGTTCAAGCCGCTCACCTACACCAACAGGCCGCAACCATCCCATTAGTCCATGGGGCGAACGAGATGATCAACACGCCTGGAGGAGGATGTGGACCAACTAATGGTTTAAGAATGTGGTTTTGTGATGATTTTGAGGATTTTGTCTGATTATATTGAAATAGGGCTTAGTATATGACAAATGATTTGATTGGTTACTGATTCATTAGAAAATATTTAAGGCAAATGTTTTCAAGAAGAGAAGATCCATTAATTAATTTAAATTATAGGGATTATTATGGAAGCTTATTACGTAGGACCACTGCCTGATTGAATTAAGAATTAAAAGTAAAAGAACAAAATATGGTAAGGGAAAGGGAAATGGATATGGGGAAAATGTTGAATGTGTAGGAGTTATGATTGTATGTGTTATTCTGATAATTTTGTTATTCATGGGTGAATGAGAAAACTGGAATGTCTGTTCAATTGGTGAAAATGACAGATTATGCAGATGATCCAAGTAGAGATTACAGTTAAATGTGTTGATGTTTTCTTTTTCTTTCTGAGAACGATTGATATGTAAAGAAGGTTAAAAGCAGCAGTCATCCGTGTTACGAGATGGCGTACAAGAACAGGGTTTTGAAACCGAGGGATTTTTATTACAATTTTATGATTTGAATTTTATATATTTGTTTTCCTACTGTGCTATAACTATTTTTTTTTCCTTACTAGTGTGACTGCGGTTGAGCCCGGCATTAGTAAACATGTTTACTTGCTTGCTAAATAATTATGGGGCTTTCCCCCACAAAAAAACAGCCTTATGCTTCTTCATTCTAAACTTTTTCTTCACAGGTTCAAGGAGAGTGATCTTTTATGATGTGTGATGTAATGACTTGAACTTGCATTTATTATTACCATTATTATTACTATTATTATTATGTTTGATTAATCAGTTATCAGAGAATGATAAACAGAGAGGAGTTGTGGTGGCAATTTTATGATATTCATTGATCTTTAGTAAAATATGGATGATTCAAAGAATGTCACATGTGTTTCTCACTTGTTAGTGTGAGAAGATTGTTTATGTACCTGGGAAGGCAGAAGGGAGAGGCACTCCAGAGAACAGACGAACAAGGACCTCTGACCTAGATGTCAGAAGGCCATTTGATGCAGGGGGGGGCTTAGTGACGAATCTAAACTAGTGTTATGGCTTCCTTGTCTATGGAAAACTACTGGAAGAAGACCTTGGGAGCTAGGATAAAAAAGGTGGTTCAGTCTGTCTGGGGGTGTGTCACTCTTCTGCACAGGGTAACAACTGTGTATTAGACTGCTCCTATTCTTGCAAGAATAAATACTTCTATTTTATAATTTGACTCTGAGTGTCTTTTACGCAGTGATGTTTGTTTGATGAATTTTTGCCACAACAGTAGCTACAGTAGTGTACCGTGGGATTTCAGTCAGGGCCTTCAGTAACGATCATCCCCCCCCACATACCAAATGTACCCAAAATGACCCAATGTACTATTGCAATTGATTTCTGGACATCGTAATGTTATTTTCCCCGAAACTTTTTATTGTACACATGTATTCTATCTGATTTAACATTATATAGCAACCTCCCCCCACCCATGTTGATGACGACAGCGCGGGCTAGCCGTGGACACATCGCTGGGCCTCTGGGGCGTTCTTTCACTACGCATCACAATTTGATTGGCTGATAACACACCTTAGACTTGTAGTCAAGACCACCTAAACCGAGACCAAGACACTACCAAGAACAGAGGGTATTGAGACCAAGACAAGACCAAGACCAAGACAGACCAAGTCAAGACCAAGACCAAGTCGAGACCAAGACCGAGACCAAGTCGAGACAGGAGGGGAAAAAAACAGACTAGTGTTGAAGCTAAGCAATAACTTGTATGAATTCAAGAACAGCAGCATACTAGGGTTCAGCCGCAGTTTACATTCAATACATATTAGACCAGACCTGGGCATTGTACGGCCCCCGGGCCACATCAGGCCCTCTGGCTATCCTTGACCGGCCCACGTAATGTAATTGGTAAATAAAAGCTGGAGTCCGTAATTTTTTTTAATTTTCTCAATATATAAAAAATTAGATATTGAGTGTGTACATCATAAATCAATGTTCCAAACCGTGTTTGTGTCTTATCCTGAATCACTATGGTACACCTATAATCAGTGTTTATATTCGGACTATTTTAGGCCGGTCGAGTCGGCACCGCTGCAGAGTAACACTGTCCCTGAGTGACTCGTCATAGACATGAGAGAAGTAGTTCCGGCTGCAATGTTCTTCCGCAATACGCATGCAGTTCTGTTTAATAACCGCTAGAGTGCCAAAAGTTATGGACTGCTGTCAAGGCAACTGATTTTGTTTATTTTGTTTACGTCAGTCACAGTGTGTGTGACATGCACCTTCACTCAACTGTATTCGCGCTCATGCAGGACAGCGTTCAAGAAATGCGAGTTTACCGTTAGCCCTTAAATATGTCAGCTAAAAAAAGAAAGTTTTTGTGAATGTTAATTAAATAGTTATATAATTGTGTGTTGTGTTAATTTAATGAATTTCATTTACTGTTTTTCTTTTTTGAGAGAGATGTAATATATTGGGCAGAACTGAGTTAAGTGTATTGGTCCGGCCCTCTATAACCGCCCCAGTTTCTCATGTGGCCCCTTGGGCAAATTAATTGCCTACCCCTGTATTAGACGATATTACTTCAACTACACATGCAGAACAACAGAGACAGACCATGTTGTGTGTGTGACTGTGAGCTCACTGTAAATGTTTTTTGCAGACTGGGTGAGATCAACTGTGTAGCAATTGCATGACGGCTGTTACTGCACTATTAGAGGATTGAGACTCCCTTAACTTTTGTGTACTGTTGAGGACCGACATGACTGGTTCATCTGACAAAACATCAAACACCATCTTGCTCCTCCAACAGCTGTCTAAAGAATGAGAAATATGTTACCAATTGAAATTATAGGCTACTTAATGTGTAGATGAAATAGTAACATCAAATTAAAGATACACAATTATAAACTTGGATTAGGCCTAATGTTTAGCCAACACAACGGATATATGCAGATGATATTTAAGACCATTTATTTAGTCTAACACCATCTTAAATACAATACTGTAATCAAACAACACTTACACACACACACACACGTTGGCGGTGCGCTCAAAGTCATCTGTCAGTTGTGCAGTTACCCAAAATCTCCTGAATGAAGTTAAAACCCATCATGTCACTGATATGTGGTTTTTAAATCAAGTGATCAAGGTGCTCGTTGCGCTGCGATCAGTGGCGCGGATACAGTGTTTTCTCGTGTGGCTCGCGCACACGCCGCACTGTCTTCACTCGGACGCGCGCTTCCATCCGTTGCGGATACTCTCTATTCGTTCTAATGAAATCACAAAACATAATGCACACAAACGTGTAGGGCTGGGTAAAAATATCGATTCATCAATGCATTGCAATTATTTGTTTCTTAATTCAATATCGATTCATCAAATCCTATGAATCGATTCAGTCCACCGGCGGCGCTGTGGGCAACACTCTAGTGAGAGCGTTCAGCGTAGTACAAGACGCGCTTTACCAAAACAGCAACATGGCGAATAGCAGCTGCACTCCGTTCAAGCCTGCACCATCCGCCATAGTCTTATCTGATCGGTGAGTAGCCGAATGTAGACGAACTGCTGCGCGTGTGACAGTCACAGGGCGCATGTTTAACTGAAGAACGAGCAGAGAGAGAGAGCGAGCCCCGGTCGCGCGCGCGCGCGCTCTCTCTCAGTGGAGCCAGGCGAAAGTATAAAGGCTTCACCGTCTCCTAAGCGCTGTCTTGCTCTCTCTCCCTGGCACATATTAATCAAAATAAATCGACACGATGGTAAAAGGTCGGAAGACCATAGTTTCTTGTGGAGCATTCGGATATTTTTTTCCCTGAATTACCGCTCGGTGTGAATTGTGCTAAAACACCTTCTTCTATGAAAAGCGTTCCGCACATTCAGCTGACATAAACCACACTTTAAATAAACGAAAAAAACTATCCAGTGATTAAATGTTTTCTGTGTTGACACAAATCTTGTGGGATGTCTCCCGGGATAATCAGATTGTTCAGAGCTAAGTTACAAAAATAACATGACGCAAAAATCGCACCGTGTAACAGTTACGCCCGCCTTAATGTTTTTCCTCCTGTAGCTAGACTAGTGTTTTTGTATGTAGTTTTTAAAGACTATTTAGCAGACGTGGGCCAGTATTGGTTATTTCTCAGATTTTGTTAAGCTTTTGGTTTACCTCAAAATAATTGTGTAAATACAGTAAAATAATAGGGCTGCTGATGCTGACATTGAGAGCTCCATGCTTTCCTATGGCTCTGTAACATTAGGTTAATGTTTGTCTTCAGATACGGTTTAAATTAATATATAGATTTTTTTTTTTATATACATTTAAATTTTTGCTCTGGACAATTTTTTATGTTTGTATTGTGCTTCTGTTTACATTTCTTTTATAACTTGAATGTATAGGAAGAAAGAAATATACTTTCTGCTACTTACAGTTACATGCACTTTAAAAGTGTTAATAAAGCACCTGTTTGTTACAGTTGTGTTTTGTATTCAACTTCAACACATGTACAATATTGTACAGTTTGTTCTTCTAAATAAACCATGACAGGAAACATGCTGGGGTCAATTTGTTCTTAAACATTGGTAATACTGCACACATTATTTAAAAATATATTCAGGTACTTAAAGGTGGGGTATGTGATTTGCAAAACGGCCGGTAGATTTTGAAAATACACAACTCAAATGGTCCTACCTTCTTTCCTTTGACTCCACCCATTCAAAGAACATGGACCAATCAATGGTACGACCGATTGATTGACACACTTACTGTCCAATGATTCTAGGTGGTCTTGGAAATGATTGGCTGGTGTTTTTTGAGTCCTGCCTGCTCCACAGATGATTAAATTGCTTAATTTTTATTTCAGTGCTTCTAACTCATTGGCTGTAAGTGGGTTAGGAATAGGATTTTAAGTGATTTTGAAAAAATGGCCAAAAAAGAGAATTACATACCCCACCTTTAATTACTTGTGTATTTACTTATTATTGAATCGATATCGAAGCTAATAAATCAATATCGAATCGAAATCGAATCGAAGCCTCAAGAATCGAAATCGAATCGAATTGTGAGATTCCTAACAATACCCAGCCCTACAAACGTGTCCCTGCTTGATATACAACCACTGATGAACATAATCGGTTTTGATGAGAAAAAAAAAATAACTATA
Organism: Phoxinus phoxinus; assembly: GCF_949152265.1. NCBI lineage: Eukaryota > Metazoa > Chordata > Actinopteri > Cypriniformes > Leuciscidae > Phoxinus > Phoxinus phoxinus. Next base: position 15,554 of record NW_027639423.1, on the reverse strand, counting down.
CGAGATTAGAATCCAGAACCTCTGACACGGTTGGCGAAAGTTTTACCACTGGACCATTAAGATATCCATTGTTCAAAAAGGCGAAACAGCTCTGTAACAAAAAATACATGCATGTGATTGGTTGCATTTGAAGGGCGCAAAATAATTAATAATGTTGCATTATCGAACGTTGTGTCGTTGTGGATATTGCAGTATTGTATTGCTAAATCACCCGACCACTATGTCGGTCTGAGATAGCGAGACCTAGACAAGACCGAGAGATCCAAGACCAAGACAAGACCGAGACCAAAGACCGTCAAGGCCGTGACAAGACCGAGACCACGTAAAAGTGGTCCAATAACCACTCACCAGAAGGAAAAACCCCCGCAATTCACTGTATGGCTTGTTTTCAATTGTGACAAGTCTGATGGAAATTATAGATAAAGAGCTAATGTGAATGTGCTTTCAAGAGCCAGCTGAGACCATGAGGTAATTGTCATTATTTGTTGGGGAGACAGTAACATAACTTATTAATTTATATCAGGAACATGATGTTGGTTGCCTTATGGGCAAGGAAAATGATAGAAGTGTTGATTTTGCACTAATATGTCTATAGGATGGTTTTAACTCCTGAAGATCATTAGACATAGTGGTGACTAAAGATTATGACAGTTTTTTGTAGAGTTTGGATAACAAAGGTTAGGTGAATTGAGAATTTATACAAGTATTCAAAATAAAGATAACCTTAGAAATGCTCATAGCATAATGTATTTTAGATTGTTGTAATGGTTCTAATTTGAGTTAAACATTTGTATATTAACATTTGTGAACTATTAAGGGTTCTAGACTATGATTAATTAAGTTTCAGTCTTAGGAGGCTGTTGAAAAGATTATTTGTGTATAGTGAGAGAACCGGCGTGAGGGGATTGGTACTCTGTCCGTCTTTCTGTTATCAGGCCTGGTAAGGCAAGCTTAACCAAAATAATGATAATGAACCAAAACAACCCAGCTAACTTTTCTAAAGACAAAATAATGAACATTTGAAACCGTTTGAAAGGCCATGTAAAATTATATAAAAGCTACAGGAAAATGTGAAGTTTAAATCTTATTTAAACCTTAAATATTATACTTTTAGAGTTAATATAAAAAGTGAACATTGGAAATGAGCAGTTAACATATGTGTGTCTAGCATGAGTGTGTGTGATGGGGTATTGGTATATGACAAATGATTTGATTGGTTACTGATTCATTAGAAAATATTTAAGGCAAATGTTTTCAGGAAGAGAAGATCTATTAATTAATGTAAATTATAGGGATTATTATTGAAGCTGATTAAGTAACACCACTGCCTGATTGAATTAAAAGTAAAAGAACAAAATATGGTAAGGGAAATGGATATGGGGAAAATGTTGAATGTGTAGGAGTTATGATTGTATGTGTTATTCTGATCATTTTGTTATTCATGGGTGAATATGAGAAAACTGGAATGTCTGTTCAATTGGTGAAAATGACAGTCTATCTGAATGATGATGGAGATGAACAAAATTATGCAGATGATTCAAGTAGAGATTACAGTTAAATGTGTTGATGTTTTCTTTTTCTTTCTGAGAACGATTGATATGTAAAGAAGGTTAAAAGCAGCAGTCATCCGTGTTACGAGATGGCGTACAAGGACAGGGTTTGAAACTGAGGGTTTTTTTTTTTTACAATTTTAAGATTTGAATTTTATCTGTTTGTTTTCCTACTGTGCTATAACTATTTATTCCTTACTAGTGTGACTGAGGGTTCGAAGCTTCGAGAACGCGAAAAAAGAGATTTTCCGTTCAGCCCGGCATTAGTAAATTGTTTACTTGCTTGCTAAATAATTATGGGGTTTTCCCCCCACAAAAACAGCCTTATGCTTCTTTTTTCTAAACTTTTTCTTCACAGGTTCAAGAAGAGTGATCTTTTAATGATGTGATGTAATGACTTGAACTTGCATTTATTATTATTATGTTTGATTAATCAGTTATCAGAGAATGATAAACAGAGAGGAGTTGTGGTGGCGATTTTATGATATTCATTGATCTTTAGTAAAATATGGATGATTCAAAGAATGTCACATGTGTGACTCTCACTTGTAGTGAGAGAAGATTCTGTTTATGTACCTGGGAAGGCAGAAGGGAGAGACACTCCAGAGAACAGACGAACAAGGACCTCTGACCTAGATGTCAGAAGGCCATTTGGTGAAGGGGGGCTTAGTGGGCCAACTAGTGACGAATCTAAACTAGTGTTATGGCTTCCTTGTCTATGGAAAAATACTGGATGGAAAACTACTGGGAGGATGGCCTCTCTGGGGGGGAAGAAGACCTTGGGAGCTAGGATAAAAAAGCTGGTTCAGTCTGTCTTGGGGGGGGGGGTCACTCTTCTGCACAGGGTAACAACTGTGTATTAGACTGCTCCTATTCTTGCAAGAATAAATACTTCTATTTTATAATTTGACTCTGAGTGTCTCTTACGCAGTGGTGTTTGTTTGATGAATTTTTGCCACAACACTGGGAATATAATCATAACGTACTGATAGACTTGAATTTAGACATGTTCAGACACACATTAATTTAATTATGAAAAAATATATATTTTAGATTTTGACAGGGCCAGCAGAGAAGGCCCTGCTGGCTCTGACGGCACACCACTGGGTAGCTACATCAAGAGTAGAAACTGAATCTAGAGGTTTCGCATAGGTATGCGTGTCCATCTCTTCTTTCTGTGAAGAGTGCGCCATAGTTTCCATCTGATTTGTCGAGGGGGAATTCGAGAGGTTTCTGTTTGAATTTTTAGCAGAACGTTTGCCCATAATGCAACCAACTAAACAAAAAAATATATATAAATCAGTAAGCCTTTATACTATAATAAAATAATTCACCACATAGTAAAGTAAAACTGAGTGTTGCTCAAATAACTCACGAGCAACGTACAGGAGCTTGTTAACACGGCGCCATCTTGCGCTCCCCCGCCATTCAAATGTATTGACAGCGCTGGTTTGTTTGGAACTAATGAGAGCTCCATGAACCACGTGACCGTGTGTCGGCGACGCCGGCGAGATCAAAGCAGGTCGGACTCTCAACGGTCGCAACTCTGTTTAATGGTTGAATTTCGTATTCAAACTTACACAATTTTTAAAGCTGATTAAAAATAAAAATAAATAATCAAAAGCAGGGTTGGCAATTTGGCGTGAGATTTACTTGGGCAGAGTGAGAGCCTGAGACAGAGCCTGAAAGCGTCAGAATTGGCAGTAGCCTACACCCGTTTAAACGGCGCACACACACACACACACACACACACACACACACACCCGTCCCGGTCATTTGACTGCACATCACATTTTTGACATTATTGCTACTGCTTCAATCCTAATGCAACGGAACGGTCTACGTGACATGGATTAAGCCTTTAAATAAAATAGTTATTGAGCTGTTTACACTGTCATATACAATAAAAGAGCCTGCACAGCGACAGGAAATAAAAATGAACACAAAAAACCCGCTTAGTGCCTACCTTACAGGCGTACACAACACCGAAGCTGGATTTGCGTTCACGAGTAGAGCGGACGAGTTCTTTCTGCTCACACTGCAACGGTCACAATAGGACGTCACATCCTATGTTTTTTATTTTTTATTTTAAATGTGTTAGTTCCAGTCCTTGATTCTGATTGGTCAATCTGTGTTTTATTCACGATAAAACATGTCTATGAGCGCTTCACCCAACGGTTCTAAGTATCACTACACCACCCCTAGCAACCACCCTTAGCAACGTAAACATATGGTCTCGTTGATATTGTTCAGTGAAATATAGAGTATTATTAGAGATCGAGTAAGTGAGTGTACCTGCATTTACATATAGCATTTTCCTATATTTGTAATAAAAAAATAAAAATTCCGTCAGTTGTGTCTTGCTTCTCCTGTTCACAACAAATCCTTTCAATATAAAAGTCTTTTCTACAGACTGACTCACACATAAAGACAGTCTTTGCCGCCATCTAATGGCAAAATAATGTAAATTATATTGCTGTTCACAGTCAGGGAATATTTTTTCCAGCGGAAGGAAGGCTAGTGATTTTACTTCATAAAAATTGCATTGATACATATTTTTTGGCTTTAATATTTGTATTGTGTGTTAACAGTTTTATAAAAGCAATAAGGTACTCAAGGCTACAGTGCTATATTGTGAATAAGTCACGGCTGTAAAGCTTCGGGTAAAACGCCCTTCAGCCGTGATGATACAGGACAGCCTCTTGTACCTATTGCTTACATAATTTAACATATACAAAACACTTTTCTAATAGCCCACTTAAAGTGTTTATTAAAAATAAATGACTAAATGCTAAAAAATAAAAAAATGTAAATTAACAAATTTGCGTTGCATGTACAAAGACAGGCGAGTAAGCGGAGGCTGTACAGCGACACGAATTGAGGTATGTTAAAGGGTAACTAAACACTAAACCAACTTTTTTTAGTTAATGATCTGTAAGAATGGAGCTTCATAAATGCTGTTCATTGATTCGAGTACTTTTTTTAACATTTGAGTATAAAGTGTTTTATTTTTCAAATATATGGTGTAAAAACGTCTGAGTGCTGCCCTCTTCAGGTTAAACGAAATCTCCTGAAGTAGGGGTACTCTCTGACGTAGGGTACTCTGTGACGCTCCTCTGCCACACCCCTGGCAGCCCCTGGTATAAAAGCATCTGCTTCCGTCAAAACAACTGTAGCGAGTCAGGAGTTGGAAATTGGAATTACGAGTATTGAAAACTAGTTAGCATAGCATTTATATAGTTATTTAGATTATTTCGTGTAGCCTAGGTAGTTATTTAGCATAGTTGTTAGTGTTGTTAGAAGCATAGTTAGTTAGTAGCATAGTATTGCATCAGTTAGAATAGTGTAGATTTTTAGCATTAGTTTTGTCTGTGTTTAGTACAGTGGTTAGGCTGGTATAGGTGTAGTGTTGCCGGTTGCAACAGCACTGCTGGACTGCATAACTTTCCCCCAGACTTGGAAATTAGGCGCCAGTGTTTACATGCACTTGTGTGCCAAACGCTGCTCTTCCTGTAAGGACTCCACAACCGCCGGCGCGTTTTGCTGGATATTTTTTTTCACATAGCGGCAAAATATGCTTAACGTAGGTCAATAGTAATAATAATCCACTCAGATACTGGACCCATTCTCTCTTGCGCGGCTGCTTCGCTAGCATCGTCGGATGCCGATCGCGATGCGGGAGTTAATGCGATGCGACACCGCAGTTTGAGCTCGCGGCTCGAATTGATATGGTTTTAGCTCTGTGTCCACAGACAATTCCTTCACTTCAGGGGAAGGTGGGGGAGAAAAGTCCTCGACTTCAAATGACCGCTCTGTTGCAAAGCTACTTTCGTCACTCCAGTCACTCTCTATCTTAGCGAGTCTGACAGCAGCTGTCAATCACTGCGGCACTGCGGGTCTGTCAATCACGCGCTCAGCCCCGCCCTCGGTTCGTCCGTTGGGGTCTGCCCACTTTTCCAGCATTTTTCAAATATTGCCAGTGGGTGGAGTCAGGCTCTGACCAGGGGTTTAGTTACCCTTTAAATAACCTGCTAAAGTTATTGTTATTTAGCAATGATGCAACATGTATTATTTATAATTAGCTAGATAAAGCTAGGGTAGGTAGATATCAATTCATTTCAATGGATGGGTCTATAATTTATTTAGAGACAAAAAGTTATTGACGGTCAGGTTGATGTTCTGTCTGGCTCAAACTTAGCTGACCACGTGTAGGTTTAGCTGTCCCTATACAGTTAGTCTTCTCTACTCACTTCAACATTACTTTTCTTGTTGCCTGTCTTTAGCTTGCGTGAGATTTCCTCTTCTGGTAAGACAACCCCTTGCATTGAAACATACTCCACATGGTTTCTGGGGCAACATTACAGTAGATATTGGAAACATGTGAACGTTTTTTGTTGTTGTTTTTTTTACAGTCTATGGTGTGAACACACAAAAGGCACATTTATAATAGGCATATTATGTATATGTGTATGTAAATCTCTCTCTCTAAGTAAAGAGTTAAACTGCACACACTCATATTTTGATTATTTCCAACGTCATACATGATAAAACCCACATTAAAAACTTTTCCCATATGATTTGAATGTAGATTCTGGTTTGAGTTGTTTCTTATAAATGAGATGATCTAATTATCTAATTTATATATTAATATAAATTTTTCTTAAAATAGCTTATCTGGACTAAAATGTAGGGTATGTGCACTTAATGTGGGGTTTATCATACTCTGTCTTTACCAAGTTCTCTTTAACTTGCATCTCATAAAGGTGTGTGTGTGCTTTAGCTACTTAAGGAAATGTAAATCTCTCTCTCTAAACTTGTATAAACTATAAACACCCATCTCTCTTTTTTTAAACTGCATTCCAATAGCTTGTCTATAAATAAACGACTTACAGAGACATACATGGACATGGTTTTAATGTAATTTTCTATTTTCTCTGCACAGTCCATCATCGGTGGCCGAAAGAAATCAAAGTGGCTTGACCAACAAGTGCTTTGAAGATCAGGAGCAGATTGATGCAATCCACACTCACCTGACGTCAATTCTGGGCCACACACACACACACACACACACACTTTTTATGTTTAATTTTTTTATCAGTGATTAGCAGGATAAATTGTGTTTGTCTTCATAAAATGCTAGGACACTGTATTGTAGCTGTATGACGACCCGTAGAGAATAGCAGATCTGTCATCGAGGATCCATATGATTAATACACGGTACTGTATGTCTAATGGGCTAAATATGGCTAATATCTAAATGTAACTTTATATAAATCAAACTTCTCAGGAGCACTGGAGCACCATTATAAGCGAGGATGCGCAGGTGTTTCTTACGCGGAAGTGTTTCTTCTCCAGAAATCTGACGCACGTGTAAATTCTCGTCCCCCTTCACATCTGTCACAATAATTTTAATTTATGCTTTACCTTTCCAGTTTAAATAAATCATATATCACACATACAGTATATCAACAGGGCATCTTGCTTTATCTTTATTATTCATTTCTTAAATAGCCAAACTTGAACAACACACACAGCAGATCTTTGAGCGCAGCTGATGACGCAGTGAAGTGACGCTCGAGTGATCAGGAATATTCCATACAAATAAGCTTTCCTTCGATTCCTCCGTCCTTAAGACGGATGACATCGCGTGCTTAGAATAAAAAGACCGTTGTCGTTGGTGTAGACGCATATAGAGTTATCTTCATCAATATCTTTATAGTTATCGTCCTTGGTGTGAATGGCCCTTATTCTCTTTCCTCGCGTCCTTCCCTCGCAATCCCACATGGCTGGAGCTGAGACATGAGGAAAGGAAAAGGGGATACACAAACAAGAATTAAAAAGCAAGGTATTTTAGGGCATGAAGAAATGATGTTCACATTGTTTTAATATGTCATTTTGATTATCAAACATGAATTTTAATGGATATAATTATCGACTGCAGGGAGACTTAATAATTTAAATAAAAAAGTATATGATAGGCTATATATTCAATGTGGGATTAAGACTAGTTTAAATTTGCCAGGTGAAGTCACTTTTTTTTTTTAAATATATGGATTTAAAGATTATTGCTTTTTTTTTAAATTGTTAACATCAAATTCTTGTGTATGTGTAAAATAACCTCGAACATCACCTCCGTTCAAGTCATGAACGCCATACCATATTGTTAATACAAACTTGGGATTTTCTTTAAGCCCCTTTTTTATTATTTAGTTCAATGTATAAAACAAAGAATAACAAAAACAACCAAAGTATAAAATGAACATGTAATAATAATAATAATAATAAAATTAATTTAATTTAAAAAAAAGCCCCAATCTTTATGAATTGGGGGTGTGCCTTGAGACATGGCGGAATACCACAATACATAAAGATATTTAGCAGTGATTTTGTCTGGCTTTTCTATTTACAGCTTAGTAAGTTAATTGCCTGCACAAACCGTATGATAGCGTTATATTATAACAATATAATATGTAACGATAAAGTTTGTGACTTCATAAATGAATTAAAAACATAAAAAAGCAAAACACACCTGATGAACTTTCCTTGTTCTTCATTTTCTAAAAGTAAAGTAAAGTATAAGACCCTTGCTGTATTTTTGTGTAACTAAGAGAAAGTGCACTGCCATCTTACACCGAAGAAAGTGATTTGAACACAGCGCCGTCGTAAACACAACTAACCAGTTGCCAACTGTTTTCAAAGGAAAGTAGACTAACCACTTCTTAAACACGAGCTTCCCAGAGACTTGAGCACACCTACACCTGTAGACCCGCCCATGTGCGCCACTGTCCTGAAGCAAATCCAGTCAAACCAGTATCAGACATCGAGTGATACACACTATGCTAGAGTGCTGGTAAACCTACATTTACTCTGGAACTCCGACTAAGACAGTGTGAACGAACATGGACTTAAGTAAGCATTTATTATTTTAAAAACTAATCGTCTTTTTCTTGTTAGTTCATAGTAAAAATAATCAAACTCGACGTGTTTAGGCTACTGCTTTCACTTTCATATTGGTCTATAGCAGGGGTGGGGAACCTTTTTAAATTTTTTAACATTCTTTAAGGGCCATTGTAATGAGGTTCAGTGATTGGAAGGAAGACAGGGTCGGCGTGACTGGGACTCATACGTTTTATTGGAAACTCAAAACTATAAACAAAAACAAAAGGTTGTTGCAATCTCTGCCTCCCTCTGGCTGTTGTTGATAAAAGAGAAACGCGTATGTGTGACGTGTTGGGCCTTTTGGGTTTCCGTAGTGTAAACAAAGTGTAGCGGGGAATCAGTCTGAGTTGACGGTGCGAAGGTGGTAGTGACGCAGTCTATGTCCCGTTTGAATGCTAGCAAGCAAAGTGCCTTTTATGCCATGAATGTGTACCGCTGTGGACAATAAAGCGAGTTCATTGTTGAAACCAACCCACGACTACAGTGTGTGCTTCAGCTCTGTTAGCCGGACCACTAATAGCAAGTTACCTGCTACGAGCCAAGTTGTAATGATACCAGCTCGCTCTTAACTATGGTTCGGAGCGCGAAAGCTGAGAAGGTAACACTGGGGGCTTCGTCCGGGATCTAACAAGCAAGAAGAAAATAAAAAAAAAGTTTCGTCGGACGCAGAATGACGGCGCTCGGGGCTAGAGCTAAAGCTAGCGCGTGGACTAAGAGGCCTGTCGAGATGCAAACCCCTAACGTAAGCACCAACCCATTTTTAATGGATATAAGAGACAATAATTCAGACCAAGATAATCACGGGGACGACCGATATGCCGACAGCACTAACCCATTCGCGGCTGGCATGGAGCGAACGTTAGCTGGCGACGGAGCTATTGTTTACGGCCGGATGCCGTCTTTCAACCTAGCTTTGCCCCCCACACCACCGCCATCACGGTTGACTAACCCGTTCCTAATGCCCGTGGAACCACATAATACAACAGATGGTGAGTCCACGTACTTTTATCAGCAAACATGTGACTGCTCAATGCATATGACAGCCAGCCCCGTAGCAGTTTTACCGCATGGTTTTAAAAATAGCCCCGCCCCAACGGTTGCCCGACGCGCCATTAATCAGCTAGCTAACCCGTTCACTTCCATGAACTGTACGGTACAAAACCCTTTCTCCCAGCCCCATGCATTGCCCTCCCAGTTCACTTCGACACCTTTTCCACTCTGCACGCCCCAGCCCGTGGAACGTTGTGGAGCAATGAGCTACAATGATAACTATGCCACACACCGTGATCGATACCAATACGGCCAGTCAGCTGTGGAGAGGGCCAAGTCGGCCCCATGGTCATCACGCACAGCGCCGGATGTTGAAATAGTGGACGTTAGTGACGACGAACATTATGGATATCAAGAGAGAATTCCAATATTAAAGCCAGGCCATTTTGATGGAACGGGCTCCTGGAAAGACTTTATTCACCGGTTTGAAAGCTGTGCAAGGGCAAACCATTGGTCGGAAACGACAATGGCGGTTCAGCTGAGATTCAGCCTGACTGGCGCGGCTGGAGCTATCGTCCATAAAAACCCCAGGTCTGACCGTTGGAGCTACCGGCGGATTGTGGCTGAAATAGAGACCGCCTATGGGCCGCGGTCCGACCATGCGGCTGCCATCGGCATTGAACTAAGGCAGAGGGTTAGGGGTCAACCTGTTCGCTGGTTGGACCCGAGAGCAGTTAATCAGTGCCCAAGAAGCTGACCCAGCTATAGCACCAGTGAGGAAGTGGATGGACGAGGGGAGGGGCAGGCCACCCTGGGTTGACTACAGCCCTGCCACCAAAGCCTACTGGTCACAGTGGAAAAGGCTCTACCAGAAAGACGGAGTTTTACTAAGGAAATTTTACTGCACGGATGGAAGGGTGTTCTATCCACAGATCTTGTTGCCTCGAGAGTACCGCACCTCAGTGATAAAACAATTGCACGATGGTCCAGTCGGTGGCCATTTTTGAGGAGAAAGAACCCTCGCACGTGTAAGGCTGGAGAAACTGGTTAGAGAGATAGACTGGTCTGGACAAAGGACCTTGCTGGAAATTACCATCTGACCTCCCCCATACAGTCTCACTCCCTCTCATGCCTAAAGACTCACACAAGAATATATATGTGGTTTAATATGAATGATTATTATGTTTAGTATCATTTTTAATGTCTCAGAGTGAGTGGTACAAATGTCTCATTTCCAACTTAATTAAACAAAAAGAAATCAGGTTTTGAGAAGTTTAGAGAAACTGGCACACAAAAGAAGACTGGTCTCTAGGCAAATGGTCTCCTACCTCCAAAAGGTGTCAACTCTGAATGTAAATTCCCATTGTTAGCATGTGAAAGAGGTTTTGGCTATTTAATGGAATGCAGCAGAGGGATCGGGGCTTTTCTGTATCTAGACTGGCCCGTGATGGCTGGGAGTGACCGAGCTTCCAGCCTCATGTATTTGCATCAGGTTGGGTTCGCATCTCTTCTTTTTATTCATGTTTTATATTGATTATCTTTGAATTGATTATACAATTGACCTGATACCTGATTTAATAAATTGTTACATTTGATTATTCAAACTGATTTTGACCTTGTTCATTTAATAGTCTAAAAGTAATAATCAAACATTCGCTCACTTTTAGTGATGCATAGATATTATCAAAACCTTTCATTTATGGAGTCAGATGAAATAACGAGTAAATACATATGAGAAATGTATTGCATTTAACCCAAATTACTTTGAAATGCTGGAAAGACGGAACGCGCAAGAAACCTTCCCGTGTTATTGGAAACCCTCATTGGACCAATTTAGCGCGGCTTTTACACACGTCTCAAGGCCCGGTACTACTGGTACAATATGAGAGATGACGTCACTCTGTGGTGTCGCACTTGCACCCGTTGTGCTGCGAAAGCCCGGCCCAAGAAAACACCTCAAGCCGCCATGGGCACAGTGCGAGTTGGTGCCCCCTTCGAACGGATCGCAGTTGATTTAATGGGACCTTTAAATTGAAACTGAAAGGTGCAACCGCTACATAATAGTGGTACAGGACTACTTCACCAAATGGGTTGAAGCCTATCCTGTTCCCAACGAACAAGCAACGACAGTGGCTGAAAAGATTGTTTCTGAGTGGGTGTGTAGGTACGGAGCTCCACAGTGCCTGCACAGCGACCAAGGTACCAATTTCGAGTCAGCTGTGTTACAGGGGATGTGTAAGCTGCTGGGAATCGACAAGACACGGACCACGCCGTTTCGGCCACAGTCAGATGGCCAAGTGGAGCGTTTCAATGCCACACTGCAGAAAATCTTAGCCACCACTGCAGAACGATGTCATTGGGACTGGGACATTATGACCCCATGTGCAGTCATGGCTTACCGTGCAACCAAACACAGCTCCACAGGCCTGACGCCTAATATGATGTTGTTCGGACGGGAGATTACAGAGCCGGTGGATCTTGTTGCTGGGCTGCCACCTGACCCAGACAACACTGCTACCCCGTCAACCTAAGTTGTACAACTAAGGGAACGGCTCGAGCTATCTCACCAGTTGGTTTGGGAGGCTCTGGGGAAATCTGTCGAGCATGCCAAACGACAGTACGACAAAAATGTTTGCAAAGTCCAATACAAAGTCGGTGATGCAGTATGGTTCCTGGTCAAAGGCACAAAAAGAGTAAAGAATAAAGTGCGGAAGTTCCTCCCTTCCTACGAGGGTCCGTACTTCGTGGTGGGTGTACTGGACGATTTGGTCTACCGAATAAAGCGGGGCCCGAGAATGAAGATGAAAGTCGTTCATCACGACAAACTCAAAGCGTACCACTCCAGAACCGCACTAGACAACGACTGGGTCTTGCAAGAGGCTGAAATGTGGGCACCAGTGGAGGCGCCACCCCCGTTGTCTGACATCAGCTCTTCAGAAGTCGATAGCAGCCCTCTTGACCTTTGGGGCACATCACCAGAGACCGAGGACCATGTGGTGGGGTCCCTTCCAGGTCTTTTCTCTTTACCACCATCATTGTCAGTTTCACCGAGCAGCAGCCAGCTACCTTGCCACGTGGCTGAGCCTTCACTGGATGAGGCCAGGGGACAAGCTGCTCATCCTCTTTTGAACTCCACCCCTCGGCGTCGACCCCGGAGGGTACGCAGAGCTCCTGACATGTTTGGTGATTGGGTTGTTCACTGAGCATATCTGTTTGAGGTTGGGTGTAGGCGGAACGCTGCCCTCCTTAAAACAAAAACTAAAAGAGTTCCTGTATTGTCAAAAACCAAAAGAGTTCCTGTATTGTCAAAAACCAAAAGAGTTCCAGTATTGTATTATTAGCAAAGTAACTTGACTATGTTGAAGTTAAAATGTGAAGTTGATATGGGCTTAATATAATTGTTTACTATCAACAGTCGGTAATTTAGGTACTAATGGGCTACGTAATTTTGTTATAGCATCCTCGGTACTGTATGTTTATTGCTGAGAACTTTGTTTAACAGAATATTTTGCCCTAGTTTTGCACTTGAAATCCTGCACCCCGAGTAACTTTACGCTAATGTTGGGCTGAGTGGTTAAAGTAATAGTACCGTTTTCTTCAGGGAATGTATAATTGTCATGTTTAGGACATTTTTCTTACACGTATATTTGGAGTATGCAATATGCTTTAATGGACGTTTTATAGACATTGCCTCTTCACCTTAACTTTCCACTGGAGGAGGACCCTTTAAGGACTGTGGGAATCATGGGTTATGGTTGGGGATAGTTGTATGATGACTGTCTAATTAATATTTCCCTGTGTACAGTGTAAGCATGCTGGAGATATGTTATGGGTTTAATCATTCTCCAGAGTGGGGGTAGTGTTGCAATCTCTGCCTCCCTCTGGCTGTTGTTGATAAAAGAGAAACGCGTATGTGTGACGTGTTGGGCCTTTTGGGTTTCCGTAGTGTAAACAAAGTGTAGCGGGGAATCAGTCTGAGTTGACGGTGCGAAGGTGGTAGTGACGCAGTCTATGTCCCGTTTGAATGCTAGCAAGCAAAGTGCCTTTTATGCCATGAATGTGTACCGCTGTGGACAATAAAGCCCGAGTTCATTGTTGAAACCAACCCACGACTACAGTGTGTGCTTCAGCTCTGTTAGCCGGACCACTAATAGCAAGTTACCTGCTACGAGCCAAGTTGTAATGATACCAGCTCGCTCTTAACTACGGTTCGGAGCGCGAAAGCTGAGAAGGTAACAAGGTGTACAGGCAGTGCATTCACCATAGCCTCGCGTTACAACACAAAAACAGTCACACAATAATACTCTTTCCACAGCTTGGACTCAACTCTTTCCACTAAATCAGCACAGACTCATTCCTCTTTTAGTCGGCCACACATTCCACTTTGCTGTCGGCCACTATTTTTTTCTTCTTCAGATTTACCTTTTTCATCACTGCAAGTGCATCCCCACAAACTAGGCAGACTGGCTTGCCTTTCACTTCAACAAAAATATTTCTTGAAAAGAGCGACATTCTGAATCTACCTTTCTATTTTTGACAGTCGCCATGATCCATATCAGCGATGACAACCTTGGAGGACAACCTTGTGGGCTGGCTATTAGACTTCCTCACAAACAGATCACAGCGGGTCAGAGTAAATGGCCATTTCTTCGACCGGACAAACATATCAACTGGCTCACCGCAGGGGTGTGTTCTTTCCCCCCTCCTTTACATCTTGTACACAAATGACTGTCGCTCTAAGATTGAAAATAGACACTTCGTGAAATTTGCTGACGACACGGTGATTGTCAGCTTGTTAAACAACGAGGAAAATTCACACGGCCCAGTCATTGACCAGTTTGTAAGATGGTGCAAGGAAGCCTTTCTTGAACTGAACGCATCAAAGACTAAGGACATGTGTATTGATTTCAGGCAAAACATCCCTAATATTGTTACAACTAGAATAAATGATCAGGAAATAGAAGTTGTCAAACAGTACAAGTACTTAGGATCAATTATTGACGACAAGTTGTGCTTCGAGCCAAATACTAGTTTGCTTTGTAAGAAAGGTCAGCAGCGCCTGTATTGTCTTAGAAAGCTGGCAAAATTTAATGTAGACAAGTCCCTGATGACCTTGTTCTACAGGTCATTTGTGGAGTCAGTTGTCACCTTTTCTTTAATCTGCTGGTAGGGATCTACGACTATAAAACAAAAACATTCCCTTTCAAGGGTAATTAAGGTGAGCAGCAGTATTACAGGCTCTAAGCAGAAGGGTCTGGAGGAACTTTATCAGCTACAGATGCTAAATAGGGTTAAATCGATTCTGCCAGACAACACTCATCCCCTGCAGTCTGAATTTCAGATGTTGCCATCTGGACTACCAATGACACTTCCTAAAATTAAAACAAATAGGTATAGACACTCATTTACCCGCGGCTATTCTACTTTTTAATTCTGTATCAAAGCGTACATAACATATTACGCTTTGATGTCTGCTGTAATGTTTTTATCTTGTTTTTTAACGCCAGCAAGAAGGCAGAGTTTTTCTCGTATTTGTATTGTGTGCGTGATTGTAATGTTTTCAAACTTAACTGTTTTGCTGCAAAACAATTTGCCTCAAGGAGGACAATAAAGTAACTTGAACTTGAACTTGACAACCGCTACGTGTCTGTTGCGTTCATTCTGACTGTGACCAGGACACAGTCGGAAGCGACCACCCGGAAACCTGACTCTATTATGTTATTTTATAATATTATTGTATATTATCTATTATATTAAATGTAACGTGGTTAGTTAGTTAGTTAGTTCAGGGAAGAAGGAGGCGGGAACCGGCAAACGTTTAAACCACTTAAATACGCAAATGACAAAACGAAAGTAAAAACAGTAGCTTCTTTTTTCCTTTTTTTTCGGGAGGAATTGACTCGCGCATCAAACTGTTTTGCGGGCCGGTTATGGCCCGGGGGCCGGACGTTCCCCACCCCTGGTCTATAGGCTACAGGATTTTTTTTTGTAAGACACATTTTTGCGTGGCTGTGCAATATGCTCATGCCAGGAGTGTACACGCGCGCAAGAGAGATTTTATTTATTAATTTAGTT
>NW_027639424.1:0-25538 GCF_949152265.1 Phoxinus phoxinus | reverse complement strand
CGGAGTGATTCTTTGTCTAGTGTGTTGCTGACATACAGTGCACATACTGTTCAAATGTTACCATCCAACTAATAAGATCTCTCTCTCTCTCTCTCTCTCTCTCTCTCTCTCTCTCTCTCTCTCTCTCTCTCTCTCTCTCTCTCTCTCTCTCTCTCTCTCTCTCTCTCTCTCTCTCTCTCTCTCTCTCTCTCTCTCTCTCTCTCTCTCTCTCTCTCTCTCTCGCTCTATCTCTTGACAGTGTGAATCAAATACTTGCAGATTATAACATGGCCATAGAAGACTCTTACATTGACTCCCTTGTACGCGTATGTGCAAAAATTCAGACAACACATTCTGATTTTTCAAGTTATTTCTTCATTATTTCAGTGTACAAATGACTGTTATGAGAAAATATGCATATTTATTTTATATTCTATATTGTAATAAAATCCCTTTGCTTCATGTAAGTTTTCTGGTTTATTCACAACTTTATACGTTTATTTTACACAATGTGCTGTATGACATTTTCAGGTGTGCATGCAGTCAGGTTCACACTCAGCGTGTTTTTACTTAAAAGACTTTCCATAATGCATAGAAATTTATAGAATTTTGGAAAATACATATAAATCTATTAAATTTGGCCTGTCTTTGTTTTTCCTTCAGCCAGATAATATACTTGGTTTGCTTTGCATACACTGTAAAAAAACAAATCTGATAAATTTGCACAGCAGCTGTGGTTGCCAGAAATTTACCATATCAAATACGGCAACATTTTAGGTTTTACAGACTTAACTTAAAATGTACATTAATAAACTGTATTTCATTATCTGATATATTGTAGAAATGAGAGTCACATGATCAACCAAAGCTCATCAAAAGTAGCTATTCCACAAGAAAGTCAATACTAATGTTTAGAAGCTGCAGAGTCATTCACACAAACATGAAACACCATCATGGTAACACACATGACATTTTAAAAATGCAATAAACCTTAATTTAACAACATTAAATGTAACATAAAACCCTAATGTACATAACTGATTAGAAAAAAAAACTAAGAAAACACTAAAGAAACATAGTTATTTCAACAAAAATACATCAAATGTGAAGTGTCACGCAGGGAATTTTGGGAATGTCAATTTAAGGTTTTTCACTGTAAATTATACATGGAGTTTCAAAAACTGTAAATTTAACTGAATTTTACAGTAAATTACATTAAATGTACCATTAGATCTATCACAGTTATTTACCGTATATAGTAAGGAAACTTTCTGTTAACCAATTAACAGTTTTTTACTGTAGCAGTCTTTTACTGTTAAAATCACACACATTTTTTACAGTTGATAGGGCACATTACAACACTGTTCCTTTTGATGGGGATATGCCGATACGCGTTTACTTGACCAAATATTCGGGTTAGAAAAGGGGTAACCCAGGGATCATATTCGTGTTTTTAAAAACCGGAAATATGAGCATATTCGGGTTTTTGCCGGTGTTTACATGGCCGTGTGCGACCGGGTTATTGCTAAAATTCCGGTTTTGAACGGGTTATTGGCTGCTTGTAAACGTAGTCACTGTAGTATGTTACAATTCCAAAAGTTTATTGTACATAAACATACAGAGAAAAAAATGCTTCCTTCATTAAAAGCCTAATAGAATTAGCTGATTGTGACAAAATAGCTACAAACTTAAAACTACAAAGCAATCCTACAATCAAGGTGAGAAAACCAGAAGTGTGGAAAATAAAAAACGATCAGAACTTTATACTCTGTTTAGCTAAATAACTGATCCAATGGAAATTAATAATGCTTTTAAAATTATACTATGAAAATGTATATCCTTCTGAATGCTTGGAAGCTTCAGCTTTAGAAGATACAAAACTAAATCTGAAAAACAGCTTAAGTATTGAAGAATTGATGGAAGTGGTACAAAGTATGATAGGCGTGAATAAGCTCCTGGGCCTGATGGCTTGCCCATAGAGATAACATTTTCTAAGACATTGCTGCCTCATCTTTTGGAAAAATTTAATAAAAAAAATGCTGACCTTTAAAGTATATTAAGCTTTCTTAAGCTAAACCCGGGCAATTCCCCAATGGATAGGGCATCTTCCATAGCAAGCGATCTAATTTAATTTAAAGGGATCCTATGCCCTTTCACAAGATGTAATATAAGTCTCTGATGTCCCAGAGTGTGTATGTGAAGTTTTAGCTCAAAATACCCCACAGATCATTTTTTACAGCATGTTTAAATCGTCACTTTTTGGGGCTCAGAAAAACACACCGTTTTAGTGTCTCCTTTAAATGCTAATGAGCTGCTGGTTCACGGCACAGGAGGCGGAGCCTAACCAGCTTACGCTCAGTGAACAATCTCAACTCACGGAAAAATGATAATAGGTTTGTTTGAGATGAGCAAAATCTGTGCAGAACGATCACCGCCCAGATAGCAAACTGACATCGAATCAATGTGGAAACAACGTTTCTCGTGACATTGAAACAACATCGTTTTGCTCATCGAATTAACGTTGAATCAACGTCAGACACGCCATTCAACCGCATTTCAATGTTGAATCGATGTTTTATTTTCGGTGTAATAACGTTCTGAAGTTGATTCAACGTTGAAATTTGATTGATGATTGATACTAACCTTTACAACTAAAAATCAACGTTGAATCGACATCGGTCTGCTATCTGGGCGGTGATCAGCGCGAGATGCATGCCGGTTAGAAAAGTGTCCGAGTGCGGTCCGCCTGGCTCTGATGTCATGCTGACGTATGTCAAAAAGCACAAGGCGCACGTGTCGGATTCTGCAGTCAAGCAGTTGCTCTTGAGTCTCAACCAAGCGGCAACCTCCCCGTCTCTCTCTTGAAACCAACACGGAAGTTAATTAAACAGCAATTCATCGACTGGCCGCTTGAGGCTGGCTGCAGAAGGGAGTCAAATCTGTATCTCCCCCATGTTAAAATGCCCAACTTTACAGCAGAAAAAAACATGTTTACAGCCTGGTTCTCTTTGTGGCTTTGGTCTATACAGCTAGTTTTGCCCTTCATAACAACTGTGAGGGGGGTGCATTTTTTTATAACTCACCCGTTTAGTTGATTAATATTTAAAGTTCTGCAAAATTAAGGGTGTGTCCACTTTTGAGTGACAGGTGGATTCCCGCTAATGTAAATGCTAGCCGGTTAGCCGTCACTTCACCTCAGCAAATTCCAGATGCTGAACTTGCCATCTCTGCCGTGTTTGTACTTTTTTCGGGATTATTTCATATAATTTAATACACCCATTACTTCGCCCACGTCTTTGGATTCCTCCGTTGTCGTCGAGTATCGTTCGAGAGAACAGCCAGCGCTGTATTTCAGTTTCCTCTGTGAACATCATGCACTGGATGTCTGACAATTTCGTTGCTTTTTGGAGTTTTCAGATTTAAAAGCCTCTATAGATATAAAGGCTTCACTCGTTCTGCGGTGCCGTTGCTCTGGTACAGATTATATCATGCTTATGTACCGTCAGATGAAATCCTGCAGGTGTCTGTGTTTTTCCGTCCATAATAAATGCACATCTTTGAATGAGTGCGGATCTCTTGAACATATATGTTTTGACCCATTTGAGAATTGAGATGCGGCCAAAATCAGAATTTAAAATGGACTGAATAATAAAGCTCTCTACGAACTTGACGAGCGATGCCGCTCTGACGGACCAGAGACTGTAATAAAATAGTGACTGACATGTATGCACACAATCACGGTCACACACACTCTCGGAGTAATATTGTAAAGTTACTGCATAATACATTTTCAACTAGCAGAATAGCTGTACAGAATCACGATACACAGTCTCACTTGTAGGAATGTATTTTAACTATTATAATATTTTGAAGGGCAAAAACAGGACCTTTTTAATTGGCATTCTGATTTTAATCATCAACTGTCAGTGTCACTTTAGCGCGAGCCCCTGTGCAGTCACAGACTTGGTACTGTGAGTAGCATATATAGCATTAGCTCCCAAGCCTGAGCTAACTGTCTATGGAGCTAACTCCATAACGTCTCGCTAGGTGGGCATGGTTTCAGATAGCCAGGCTCCTCAGCTCCGCCTCTTTGCCCATATTCTGTTATCCGGGAGTGACGGGCAGTGACGCGAGGCCAAGATGGCGTCGGCTGGCTCCGCCCACTTTAGGCTTCAAAAATGCTCTTCAGAAACCTACGGGTGACGTCACGGACACTACGTCCATATTTTTTTACAGTCTACGGTCTCAACTGACTATCGAAGGCCAAAAGGGCCAAAACGTGTGAAACTTACGCGTTAACACGCATTTACGCGTTAACACGCATTTACGTGTTAACACGCAATTTACGTGTTAACGCGTAAATGCGTGTTAACACGTAAATTGCGTGTTAACGCGTAAATGCATTTTTGGGACATTAGCACCACCTGCTGGTTTGCTGCTCAAACACAGAGAAAGCTTGTAAATACCAGTTTTTAATGTGAAATACATGTTCAACAATGTACTTTTCATCGGTTAAAACTAGGCATATACATATAAGTACAGCATATTTTAAATAAGCCTCTAAAAGTCATGCCATTTTCACAAAGTTTTGTTTGGATAATTACACATTTCCTTCAAATAGTATTTTCATGTAGCCTACACTCCTACTGTAGCATATTTCTAAAGCATCTTTTTATAATTTAACTATATGCATTATAGTATATAATAGCCCCTTCTGATAACACATTAAGCCTTGTGAATCTGATTGATGTATAATATATAAATACACTTTTTAATAAAATAGCAAAACATATATTTACAAGGTAGATGTAAAATCATCTTAATAGGTCAATATAAGCCTTTTCATTAAATTATTTATTATTATTACACTTTTGCCATTATTATGTATATAAGCAACTGAAAAAAGGACAAAATGTCAGTGCATGTCAGAACATCTCAAGGATCCCAAAAACATCTTAGACCCCAGAGGGTTAACTAGCTTTTTAAGCTTGTTAGATTTTTGGTGTCTTGATAAAAGTTGCCCCATTTATATCAGGATAATAATTAAATAGTTTTTTGTTACAGAAATGATGATAGTGGTGAAAGTCATCCAAAGGGAGTGGGAGCGGCAAAGAGGACAGCAGAATCTAGTGGTGGGTACTTCAATAGATGGGTGGAATTTCTGTTGTATTTACCGTGCCTTTGTTTGTACACTATACCCAAACTACATTTTCAGTGTCATAAAACAAAATAATAAACTGACACATTATTATAAGGAGAGGCAGATGTCATGGCCGGCTCACAAGCCGCGACAAAGAAGGAGATGACATGTTTAAGTGGTATGCAAAAGGAATAACATTTATTAAAGTAAAAGTAATAAAGTAAGAGACTAGACAAAAACGGGAATAAAACAATAACTAAGACGACGACAAAATGGCACGAGGGGAGAGCGCCCCGTCACGACTGAAGGGAGCTGCTTTAATCTGTCATCCAGATGAAAGATACAGATTTCAAAGACTTTCAGTCATGTTTAAAACTTTTCCAGTACAAGCAGGTACCATACGCTTCAGTGGCCCAAATAACATTTTCTCAAAATCTGTTCAGTGTGCAGTACAGTACCTCCCATGCTCAGCCTCCTATACGGGTGGATATTAGGGGCTCAAATGCCCAAACCAGGGCTAACATGCCAACGTCTCTCTTGCTGCCCAAGCCAAAGTTGCTCACCAACAAAAACACAATTTGTTGGTGAAGTCAGACCTTTTATCCATTTCCAAGTACATGCCTGCCGTTGACAAAGCATACTACAAGGCAGTATTTAGAAAGCCATAATCTATATAGAAGGTTGGAGGGTTGGAAAGAGTCATGACATAGAGACAACATAAATTACACAACATAAAGAGACAACATAAATTACATATAACATGAAGTACATAATACATAACAAAACAGACATACAAATAAATAATAAAAGTGTCTCATAGTGTGTTCTCAAAGTGTCTCATAGTTTAACACTAGCTTATAAAATAAATGAACAATGTGTTTTTAAAAAGTGTTTAATTATGTTAGTAACAGTGTGTGTGCGGGGGGGGGGGGGGTATACGGGTGGAGAGGAGGGGATGTCAAGGGTGGAGGATTTAAAAAGAATGAATTATAACAATACATTATTGATTAGAAGTGTGTTTAGAATGTTTTTAATGAAATAAATTAACACTGTTTTTAAAATGTTTCAGAGCACAGAGGGGGTGGGGGGATGAAAACATAACTTTCATGATGTTACACAATATTTTGTATGTTTTAATTTACTAAATGAACTGTTTTTAATGTATGTAAGATGCTTCCTAAATGTTTTTACAGTACAGAGGAGTGGGGTATGTGAAGAAAACATTTTTTGTTTAGCTGTAATTTTTCCATGTCCATGTTCTTTAAAAAAAGAAATTTCCCTTACAAACTTGCTTGGCTTATGTATAGGCTACTATAGGCTACTATTACATTATATACTACACGCTGTGTGCTTGTATTATAAATATATAAATTGATTAAAATCAATGGTTATATACATTTATTCTTTGAAATGTGGGGTTTTATTTGTAAAAGTGGAGATATAACCTTATAATTCCAAACAGAATCAGAGCTCTCAGAATTATAAGGTTCTATCTCCATTTGGGCCATCTTAAAAAAATATAAAGTATAAAGTATAATTTTTTTTTATATAATTGATATCGATGATTTAATTATCTTGTAGGCTAAATACCATACAAATGTGGGGAAATATTAAATGTGTTAAGACATAGGCTAGCCTATGCTATAACTCGCTGTTAATAGACATAGCCTATTCAACCCACCGTAATATGTTTAACAGTTTTTATTAGGCTATAACCGAAAGCTAGTTTGTTTTCACAGTTACCTGTAAAGAAGTGTAATATATAATTTGGAAAAATGATGTATAGGCTAGGCTATGGATTCCCGTCTCTCTATACGAAGCTCATCACCGGCGCGCACCGAACGGAAGATGTTAGGTGACGTAACCATTGCTATCGTAACTATAGCCTACAAACTGATCAGGGGAGATAAGAGGTTCACATTTTAATTAGGCTACATTGCATCGCAAACTAATATGGAATAGCCTACTTAAAGTGTTAAAATCAGCAGGTAATATCGTCCAGTCAGTGAATGTGAAACAATCCATGGCGACCACTGAATATTCCGTGGTTCCGTCACGGAAAAAGAATCCGTGGTGCCATCACAGAATTTGACAATAAGCAAAAGGCTATACAAACTGATCAGGGGAGAATAGGTTCACAGTTTAATTAGGCTACATTGCATTGCAAACTCAGACCACTGGAATAGACTACTTAAAGTGTTAAAATCAGCAGGTAATATCGTCCAGTGAATGTGAAACAATCCATGGCGACCACTGAATATTCCGTGGTAACGTCACGGAAGAAGTTATCCTAGCGATCAAACGACGACAGAACAATGCAATATCAAGTTAAAATCACTTTAAAACTAAATATTTAAAGTAAAGTACTTTAAGTGAACTAAGAATATTTAAAGCGATACCTTTCCAAATTATAAAACGACGTCTAGTGGGGGAACGCATGTGTTGTAACAGTCCGTGTGTGGACCACGGATGCTGCCTGTCATTGACTTAAAATAGGCATCACATCCGTGGGCACATCACGGAATTTTCGGCGATTCCGTGAAACTGACACAGATTTTGAGTTAAGGGGCCGTGTTCATTTCACGGAATTCTGTGAGATCAGGTTGGTCTGAAAGAGTGAAATGCACACGTGTGAGGATTTATAAGAGTGATTTATGCACAAGTGTGGTGAGATCAAACGACTGTGTTTCCTCTGAAACTGTGATGAATGAAAATTGACGTCTGAATATGAAGATCCCTTCAAATTGATCTGTCTAAAACTGTGTCCAGGTTTCCCTTTGTGCACAGTGTGGCGAGGAGCTCAATACACCCTGAGTAGCCTACCACAATTCACGAGCACTATCGCTCGCGTCAACAAAAGCCCAGTCTCACGAACTCTCCAACGACGCCGTTCTGCTGCACCCGGACGAGAGCTGTCACTGTCACTGTCCCTCGGAGAAGAGGAGAAACTGCTGTCCTTCCATCGGCTGTTCTACGAACACACACACAAGCCGAGCCGGAGCGCTGTCACTGTCTGTCCCTCGGAGAAGAGGAGAAACTGCTGTCCTTCCATCGTCTGTTCTACGGACACACACACAAGCCGAGCCTGAGCACTGTCACTGTCTGTCCCTCGGAGAAGAGGAGAAGTTGCTGTCCTTCCATCGGCTGTTCTACGGACACACACACCAGCCGAGTCTGAGCACTGTCATTTGCCTGTCCCTCGGAGAAGAGGAGAAGTTGCTGTCCTCCCATCGACTGTTCTACGAACATACACACCAGCCGAGTCTGAGCACTGTCATTTGCCTGTCTCACGAGCACATCTGACGGGTCGAAGAGACGAAGAAAGCCACTGTCACCCACGAACCAGCGAGAAGAGGAACCCCCGAAGGACCACTTACCTGCACCCCCCGTTCCTCTTCCCACGCCGGGTCCCAGCCACGAACATTCGCATCACTGCTTTTATTATTTTAAAGTAATAAAATACTTACCTTTTAAAATTCACTTCTTGTTGTCCGCCTCTTGGTGTCCTCTGGTGTCTGCTCCTCCGGAGTGTGGTTATTGACCCTCTGCCCTAAACATCGGTTACATATCCACCTGGCTATGCTGGGAAGGGAAAGCAAGGCGAGCTCCAGGGCATTTATTCCATTTATTCAGAAACCTTCCACCCTGGATTTTGCATTTTTCACTGCATGCAGATCAGTTCTAATGAGCTGATATAGTGTCCTTACAAATAACAAAAAAAGACTAAAAATAATAAAATAAAATAAACACTTTTGCAATCAATTCTGAGTGACTTGTACATGATTTTATTAATTGAAAAAAAAAAAAAATTATCCACCCTGAGATTTAAATGCAATATATGTGTAACACGTTCAGAAGAACATTAGTCTGCTATTTAAAAAAATTGTGCAGTAAAGATGGATGGCAACTTTTTTTATTTTTTTTATTAGCCAAATGTTTTTCATGCATTTACACATTCACTTCACTGAGTCCAATTGCATCACATTTTAATATGTTCATTTAGCCTACTTGATACTGTAGAATTGTAGAATATGTAGCTAATATTCAGAAATATGCTTGAATAAGGCCTACAGCCTGATTAATTTAAAACACCATCACTTTAAGTATGGTAAGGTGTAAAGACTTGACTTCATCATTGACAGTGAGTGGTATTGGACACACACAATAATAACAAAGCTGTAAGAAATCAGACCATGATGAGGAACGTAATATTTGATCGTTTATTTTCATTACTGTCGCTACTTCCTGCCATACTTTTATTTATTTTTTATTATTTTTTATTATAGATTTCAGTACTAGTACACATACATGCAAACATTGTAGAAAGAGATAACATATTAAGTACAAGTACTTGCAAAAAATACATATGAACAAAATGACAATACAAACAAGAGGTTACGAGGAATTCAATAGCTTAAACTTGACACATTGTAGCCGTGTATTTATAGCCAAAGGACTTGTTGAGTGTTCAAGAGATATCATATATTGGTTAAAGTCACTTCCTGCCATACTCATTCACCGCCGTCCTCGGCAATGACAGCTTGGGGATTTCCGCATAAGCTCCTCCCACTTGCGGCGTAAACTCCTCCTACTTGCACATTTCTGAAATCCCTCCTACTTGCGGCATAAGCTCCTCCCACTTTCGGCGTAGCTCCTCCCACCTGCAGGTCTCTGGGCTGCAGCGAGTGAGCCGTACCGAACCGAGCCGTACCGTACCATGCAGTGGAAAAGCGCCAAAGCGTGCCGTGCCGTACCGTACCGTACCGTACCATGCAGTGGAAAAGCGCCAAAAGCGAGCCGAAGCAAGCCGTACCGTACCGTACCATGCAGTGGAAATGCGCCAATACATGCATCAGTGCGGGCTCTGCAAAAGTGCGCATCGAGGGCGCAAATCGACCGCAGCGCAGAGGGAGCGCTCGCGAGCAACCTTCTGAAAGCTAAAATGACAAATAGAGAGCCTAAGTCCCTCCCCTTCCGGCGGACCACCATGGGACCTTATTTCGGAAAAATATTGTATGGTAGGCTAGTCAATGGGGAGAGACAACAAATATTTTGATCTCGTTTGAATTGTGCCCTGAATTACACATATGATGATAGTCAATTTACAAGATACATTTTAAAGTCAAGAAAGTCGCAGTCTGATGTAAAACTGTTGAGGTATAAGACTGTGAAAATACATAATTACAAAGACTACTAACCCAAAAGGCGCACATGTGACGTCATACCTTTTCACTCAATGAATGAAGCTAACTTTACTGAAGCTAACGTCTGTCATTTTTCAGGGCACAGTTCAGACGTTATAAAAAGATAAGTTGTCTCTCGCCATTGACTACCATACATATTTTTTTCCGAAATAAGGTCCCATGAGCCAGAAGCGGAGGGGCGGGACTTAGGCTCTCTATGGGACACCCTACGTTCTCACGGACTTAACGGACACGCGCACGCGGCAGCCATTGTAAGTCCACAAGACCGAAAGTACATGAAGTATGCCATTTGGGACAGGGGCTAAGTTAAAACGGCAGTGTCTGTCAACACTGTGGCTGTAGTGACGTCACTAAAGCCGCATTCTGAAAACAGGTCGTTGGGAGACACTGCTTATGATTTATGGGGATTTAAGAAAAAAGGAGTGAGTGGATTTTTATCACAGTAGGGTGGTTATTCTGTCCTCTGCATGCGTGTGCGTTGAGCATGCATATACAGATAGCTAAACATTGTATAACGTGATGAAGAGGCTTCAATGACGACTCAGAGGATGTAAATGTTCTTTACTTGAGTGCAATCATGTTCTCTCAATGTTACATTATTTTGTGAAACTGAAAAAGAAATACAAAAATGCTTACTTAAATATAAATAATCAAAATACAATGTTTACATTAACATTAAATTACAGTAGTTGTTACGAGATCACATGGCAATCTTTTAAAATGTCCGTACAAAGCACGTGGAACTGCTAATGTGCATCTAATATATACATCTTAATAAGATACAGACACAAAGTATAAAATGTAACAATTATATGCAATAAACTTACAAGCAAAGCTTCTCTGGGGCTTTACACAACAATCTGGAATCAGATGAAAAGAGCACGCGATTTCTCTGCTGCGCAGAACTGGAAAACGGCTGCTGTGCTTTGCGTGATTGTAGCTATGAAGCATATGTGACGAGAGCGGTATGATTTTTCTTAGTATAACTAAATTCAGATAGCACAGACTACGCCACCCTGGGAATTGCACCCAAGGAAATATAAAAAGGACCCAGGTTCGGTGGTGCAGGGAAAAGACAGAGTCGCTTCATCCAATAAATTAATGGTTTTATTTAAAAGGAAAAATATCCCACTAGCACCATTTGTTTGTAATATAAATAACTGGCAAGTTTATTATAACAATACAGAATATATCAAATGTTAAAAGAACATTCCTCCAGGCATCGCTGATTTTCAAGCACTGAATCACATTAAACCAAACAAAACAAACAAAAAATGTATGTACCGTCCCCACAAAATAAAACAAACAAGAAAAAGAATTACTACAAAAAGAATGTAACTGCAAGGCTAAAGCTTACGTTAGGGGTGGCAAGCTAGCTGTAAACCATTTATGTGTGCACGGCAAACTACATATGAAGAGGTGCTCAAACCCTGGTGCTCCAACCTCACAGCAAATGTGTGTCACCCAGGTGACTAGCCTCCCCCTCGGTGCACTCAGCCTTGACTCGAAACAAAAAAGAAACAAAAAAAGAAAGATTAGTAGGGAAGATACAAATACAAAATAATCACAACAATCACATCAGACACAAATATGATGATTGACCAGATCAGGTGGTGCACAGATGATAAATAATCTGTCCTACCTCATCGGCAGTGAGGACCCCAAAATACTCAATGGATGACCGTTAGATAACTTAGACACTAACACCACACTATGGCCCAAATCACACTGATCAGTCCAACTCAATTACAGAAATAGCAAAATAACCCAAACCATAAAATGAAATCAAAAACAACACACAGCGACTATTAAAGTCATGAAAACCTAACAAAATAATTGTTCACGAAGGACAAAGGGAATAATCTAGTCAAAGAAACACAGCAGCATGACCTGAATTAAATCACGTGGTACGCGGAAGACTGCAAAACAAAGCATAACAATCAGACAAGATCTACTCCAATCATCAAATACAAAACATTACTAAATCATACGTACCACACGAGAATCACACACACATCACGGATCGCACATCACAATGTCAGGATGCACTCGCGAATGTTCCACTAAAACACACAATAACCCCCATTAAACTTGACTAACCCCATACAACCCACATCACAACAGATTGTGATCGCCGACATACCTCAAAGCTTTCTATGAGTGCTCGACGCAACTCCCAGGGTACGCAGCCGAAACTGTTACAGCGATCCTTCAAAGATAA
This sequence comes from Phoxinus phoxinus, assembly GCF_949152265.1. NCBI lineage: Eukaryota > Metazoa > Chordata > Actinopteri > Cypriniformes > Leuciscidae > Phoxinus > Phoxinus phoxinus. Next base: position 12,994 of record NW_027639424.1, on the reverse strand, counting down.
AAACAGTCTAAACACTTTAAATATGCTGGCCCTGATTACCTCATCCACCCATTCCCATATAAGGGCAATGACGCCAACAAAGGAAAGTGAAAATCCTCTACTGCTACACATAACAAATAAAGTTTTTCCAAGGGTAGTTGAAGTAAACCTATGGCAATCAGCGCCATCTAGTGGCGAAGAATGATTGACATGACATAATACTCCCCGTCTGGTATTAAGCATATTGCCACTCTTGAATTCTCAACAAGTGAATACGTATTCACAGGGTATCTCAAATTAACACATAAGCAAAATAACCTCTGTAATAGGCCTTAAGAATGTCTTAGCAGTACCACTCTTAGTGACTTTCAGTTCCAGTTTTCTGACTCTGCCATCGGTGCCAGAAATAGCTTTGGTGACCAGAGCCATTGGCCATTCGTTCCTTTTCACCTGATCATCTTTCATGAGGACCAGGTCTCCTTCTTTGATATTAGGTTTGTTGTCTTGCCATTTCTTGCGAGACTGAAGAGATGCAAGGTATTCTCGCCTCCACCTTTCCCAGAATATGCTGGCGAGATACTGCACTCTTTTCCACTGTTTCCGATATCGATCGGCACCTTCAAAGGGTCCTGGAGGTGCGTATGCTGTACACACCTTTTGGGTGAGGATCATTGCTGGAGTGAGGAGAAGAGGTGACTCGGGGTCAGTTGAAATGGATACGAGAGGTCTTGCATTGATAACAGCACACACTTCGGCCATTAGAGTTGACAGCATTTCGTGAGTCAGATGTGAGGAGCTGATTTGAGGAAGCATGGAGTCTAAAATCCGCCTTGAAAGTCCGATCATCCTCTCCCATGCTCCTCCCATGTGAGATGAATGAGGTGGGTTAAAGATCCATTTGCAGCCTTCTTCACTGAGGTATTTGGTCACGCTTGAATCTTTGGTCGAAACCACAAGCATATTCAGCTCTCTGCATGCTCCTTGGAAATTAGTGCCACAGTCGGATCGTATGGTCTTTGCTGGGCCTCGTATGGCGAAGAAACGGCACAGTGCATTAATGAAACATGATGTGTCCATTGATTCTATCAGTTCGATATGAATGGCTTGCACGGATAAATATTACTGTGAATATTACTGCCCATCTTTTACTGTAGGCCTGGCCTCCACGGGTACGGCGACCTGATACATTCCAAGGGCCGAACACGTCCAAGCCGACATTAGTAAAGGGTGGTTCTGTGCTGATGCGGTCAGGAGGGAGGTCTGCCATTTTTTGTTCAGCTGTTTTAACTCTCTGTTTGCGGCAAGTGACACACTTGCGGAGGACACCGTTGATCTGTCTTCTTACTCCAACTATCCAGAATCCTCCAGAGCGGATTGCTTCTTCTGTAAAGATTCGACCTTGATGATTTACTTTCTCATGGTGATGATTTGTTAGGAGGGTTGCTATGTAACTATGGCCAGGTATGATGAGAGGGTGTTTCTCTCTACTGAGGAGTGTGGACTGTTTTAGTCTGCCTCCAATTCTTAGGAGTCCGTCCTCCAGGACAGGGTTAAGCCTCTTGAGGGAACTCTGCTTGGAAATTTCTCTCTCATTCTCCAGACAAGTGATTTCTGCTTTGTAAGCCTCTCGTTGTGTACACCTGATGATGACGCTTTCAGCTTGAGTCAGTAACTCGGGCATGTACAAACTTTTGCAATGGTGCCAGCCGCAACACGACTTTTCTTTGTTTCTGAAAGACTGAGCGATGTGAATAAGAGAAGCTACAGCTCTTCTTAAGGATCTCCAAGATGAAAATCTTTCAAAGCGGTGAGAACCAAGACTAGAATCAGGGTTTAAGCAGGTGGTGACGTGTGCACGCACTTCCACGTCTGTATCTGGGTCGATTAGATTATAAGGAGCTTCTTTCACAAGGGTGGGTGCAGGATGCTGCAGAAATGAAGGACCGGTGAGCCAGTTTGTTTCAGTTAGACGGCATGCAGGAACAGGTCTAGTAGCAATATCTGCAGGGTTTTGTAAGGTTGGAATGTAAAGTCACTGTTCTGGGTGAGTGAATTTTCTAATTCTTTGAACTCTGTTACTGACGTACACATAAAAGCGCCGGGTCTCGTTGGAGATATACCCCAATACAACTTTGCTGTCTGTGTAGAACAGTAGGGTGTCTGGTTTGATGTCTAGTTTCTGGATGATTTGTTCAGCCATTTCGACTGCAAGGACGGCCACACACAGTTCAAGTCTGGGAACCGTATGTCCAGTTTGTGGGGCTAGCTTGGCTTTTCCCATAATGAATCCAACTTGACATTACATCGTGATCCGTTACCTTCAAGTATGCGACAGCGGATATGTTCTGAACAGATGCGTCTGAGAAGTTGTGAATCTCCCTTTTTACTGATTGGGAAATGGACATTAGAGTGCAAGTTCGGGGAATGCTCTAACTTGATGCTGCTCTAAGTCCTGCAACGAGTCTTTCCAGAGGTTCCATTCCGTTTCCTTTTCAGCTGCGAGGGGGGAATCCCAGTCCGACTTCCCATTCGAAAGTTCACGGAGTAGCAGTTTCCCTTGGATAGTGATTGGTGCCACCATGCCGAGAGGGTCAAACAAGCTGTTTACAGTCGCCAGGACTCCGCTGCGTGTGAATGGCTTGTCACTGAGGTTGACGTGGAATGTACATGTATAATTTTGAAGGTCCCAACTCAAACCAAGACTGCGCTGTAAAGGGGGTGAATCAGTGTCTAGATTCAAATGTTTCAAATGTACAAGGCAGCATGTCTGAGGCCATAAATGGCAACGGCTGGGGAGAGGCAGTTGCCAAAGACATGGACTTTCATGCGGTATTCTACCATGCTTTGGGAGATGTCGTTGTTCTTGAACCACAGAAAGCGGAGGAAGTTCTTATGATCCTCTCTGACAATGAAACTGTGGAACATTTGCTCAATGTCCACAGTGATGGCTATTGGCTCGTGCCTTAATCGAAGTAGGACTCCTAACAGAACGTTGTTTAGATCTGGGCCTGTTAGCAGCACATCGTTCAAAGACACGCCATGGAACTGGGCGCTGGAGTCGAACACTACACGAATTTGACCAGGCTTGCGTGGATGATACACACCAAAGGAGGGTAAGTACCAGCACTCCTCCCCTGGGTTCACAGGAGGAGCTGGCTCGGCATGATTGTTATCAAAGACCTTCTGCATAAACTCTACGAAGTGCTCTCTCATCTCAGGTTTCTTACGGAGTGTGCGGCAGAGAGAGCTGAAACGGCTCAGGGCTTGCTCTCGTTTGTTTGGAAGCCGTTGTCTAAGTGCACGAAAGGGAAGGGGTGCTACCCAGCTGTTAGTGTCATCCATGAACATTTCTTTGTCCATTAACTGAATGAACTGCCTATCCTCAATTGAAGGGGCTATTTTTTCATCATCTTCCGTTCTTTCAAAGACTGAGGTGGCTAATGGGCTGAGAGCAAATTGGGGAAGGAGAGAGGCTTTAACACTTGGCTGTGAAGTTAATTTCTCCTTGAGGTAGAGATTATAGGGACATGGACTAAAGTAAGATGGACGCCCGTCTTCTAGAATGTTTGTGCGGTAAACACTAACAGATGAAGGCTTGTGAGCAGCACCAAGACATACCTCACCAACCACAACCCAGCCTAGGTCCAGTCTTTGAGCATAGGGAGCATTTTGTGGCCCATTGCGTTGCTCTCTTACCTTGTGCACTTGAAGAATATCACGTCCAAGAAGGAGAAGTATTTGAGCATTTGGATCTAGAGGAGGGATTAGATGAGCAATAGATTTGAGATGTGAGTGGTGTTTTGCTGCTTCAGGAGTGGGTATCTCTGACCTGTCTTCGGGCATATAGTTGCACTAAATGGCCCTCATTTATCATTCTTGCGTAGAAACGGGCGTATATGTTGGTGTAAGATTATGCTTACACTTCTCTCACCGCCTGATTTATGAAGCTGTGCGTACCTTTGAAATCCTGGTGTACGCAATACCGGCCCTTGATAAATGCCGCGGCTGAAAACGATCATCATTAGAATAACACGCCCCTATATATTCAAGTCTCCGCTTCCCCCACGCCCTCATTTTACGTCATGGACACACGGAAGACGGCAAAGAAGAGAAACTTCTCCGACGTGGAGATCGAGACCATCACCAGGGAAGTGGAAAGAAACAAAAGCCTCCAGCTGACACCGAACGAGGAGCGGGCGGCAGCCCTCAGCGGAACGGCGTCTTTAGAAGGTATCACCGGTGGCGGAGATACCGACGACATTCATGGCAAGTAAACTTAAATTTGATAGACCAATAAAAAAACATACAAGTCCATAGTTAACTCATTTTATTTTAATTTTGCTCTATTGTTTTGTAGATGATGGCACTGCAGGCCCCAGTGCCCTCGAGGCATCTCCCCCTCAGCCCATCCAGGAGCCTGAGCCTATCCTTGCGCCCCACCCAGAGCCTGAGCAGGTGCAAACGGGGGAAGCCGAGGCTCGTCCACCAGCCTCCCGTGCGCCACGGCCAAGGGTCCTGACGGATTAGGTCCTGGAAAGACAGACAGAAAATTGTAGACTACTGGTTGAAATTAACCATTCATTAGTGGAAATAAATGAAAACTAAAAAAAACTAAAAAACAATGAAAACAAAGTCTGTGTTATTTTAACTTACCCTTAAAACCTCCGAACAAGGTCCCGTCTGAGCTGAACAGCTCCTAAAGCCGGTGGTGCTGCCCACTACTCCACTGGCACTTTTGGGTCTGGGGCCAGCGCGTCAAATGGCACACGGTTTATCTCAGCCATGTTGTGCAAAACGGCACATGCCAAAATTATGTTGCACACCTTCTTTGGCGAATAGAGCAACGTGCCCCCCGCGTGTGCCAGGCAGAGCCATCTATTTTTTAGGAGCCCCACGCAGCGCTCCACAGTGGCTCATGTTCGTGTGTGTGCGTGGTTGAAGTTGCGTTCCTGATGCGTCACAGGGTTTGGCACAGGGGTGATCAAAAAGTCCAAAAGAGGATAACCCCTGTCACCTAAAGGGGAAAAGAGAGGTTAGGAAACGAATCTATTTAAAAAAATTAATTTGCTCTTAGTACTCACCTAAAAGATAACCATGACCCCTCAATGCGCCCTCCTGCAGCCGTCTGCGCACGCTGCTGTGCTAAAAAATGAAGGCATCGTGGGTGCCTCCAGGCCATCGTGCCACAACATTTAATAGGCAGAGTCTGGCATCACAAATAATTTGCACATTGACTGAATGATAATTTTTGCGGTTGATGTATGCGTAATCATTAACTGATGGTGGTTTCAGACGCACGTGGGTACAGTCAATTGCACCTATGACATTTGGAATCCCAGCAATCTCATAAAAACCCATTTTAATCATTGTTTGCTGGGCATTGTCGTATGGGAATTGGATGTAGTGTGGGATGAGAGTCCTGATGGCAGCCAGCACGGATGACAGCATGCGGCTCATGGTGGGTTGGGATATGCCAGACCTGTCAGCAATCTCCCGTTGAAAGATTCCAGTGGCCAAGAACCCCAGTGTGGAGAGAACCTGGACTGGAACAGGTAAGGCCCTTGACCGCCGGGTCTCACGTTGGAGGTAGGGCTCCAGGTGATTGCACAGCTCCAGGAGAAGATGCCTTGGAAGACGGAATCTGCTCATCAGCCATTCATCTGATTCATTCAGAAGATCTCGCCTATCCAGAAATACTCTTTCCCTTCTCAAGGGCACATATGCGTCTTCTAAAAGCGCCAGGTCAGCCATCATTGAGAATTGGTGTACGGTGGAAATACAGTTTAAAGGGCACCTGTTATGACATTTAAAATGTTCCTAATGTTGTTTTGGGAGTCCCCAACAACAGTTTTACATGCATGCAATGACAAAAAACACTTTTGTTGTCGTATAATATGCATTTATTTTTACCTGATTTGCTCACCGACTCCCAAATGATTCGTTCAACGACTCATTTTACCAAACCCATCCTTTGCGCGACGCTAATCTGCGTTGATTGGTCAGATGACCCAGCAGTGTTTACAGAGATAATACTTATTTTTAACACGGAGTACAATGATGCTTTTATCAATTCAATTTTGTTATAATAATGATTATAGTGCACTGCTTTAATTTGTAGTAAAAAACTAAAAATAAGATGAAGAATTTAATGTTATGTTAGCGAGCATATCCCAGAGTTCATATTGTAAAAGCACAATCAGTCTTTGTTTGCGTTAGCCCAATGCATAAACATAACGTTTTTACAAAAAAAAAAAAAAAATGCAGTTACAATATACTACAAGGTATTACTCTATTCTTTAAGACAACTCCGAAAACAACGACAAACACTTCACATATCAATACAATTGTCATTGAAGACCTAGAAGCTAAACGGTGCTTACACAACAAACTAAATAATTATTAAGCATGCTACATAAAACATAAAAGCAACAATTATTAATAACACTTACAGGTTGTGATACGGAGGAGGAAGCTGGTGCAAATACACTTGGAACTGAACCTTCCTTCAATAACAGCCGGCTCACGAATCCAAGTTTGATTGCATTTAAGTTGGTAAAGCAATCGTCTTCAAAATGGCGCGAACAAAGCACAAGGCTCGGACTATACTTCTGTGGTATAGTTGTATATATGAATTGTAGCCTCCTTGGGCAGATGAAAAAAGTTGGCTTTTGAGTCGCACTTCAGAACACAGCGTCTCGTCGCCATGATGTTTTCCCTGGCCTTGGAGCACAATAAGTGGGCGTATCGTATTCAAATAACTTGTCAAGTTGACGTCATCTAGTCAGAGAAAAAGCTTCGGTCTTCTAACGATTCATAAAAATGACTCCGAGTCGACTCTTACTTTTGAAAGACAATAACTTTATATTTATTTATTTATTTAATTTTATTTAATAGGGACACGTGTGAACAATAAACATGTACCACACTACAACATTTATAGCCAAGGCTAATTTGCAATGTCCGTCCCTAGAAGGGCTTTTCACATACATACATACAAAAATACATTTACAGTAACATTACCTAATTCTGACATTACATAAAGAATGTGCATTTGAGCGCAAACTAACAGTGATTACACACTTGATCTCTTTTTAAAATACGCTTAAGTTCATTTTTAAAAGCCCCCAGATCTGAGACCTGTTTCAGCTCGGTAGACAAGGAGTTCCAGAGTTTAGCACCCTGGACAGTAAAGGCTGACTGTCCGAAGGTCTTTTTTCTAACGGGCACTTTCACATTTCCATTAGTAGCTCCTCGTGTGATGGAGCCCACTGATCGAAGTGGGACTATGTGACGTCTGAGAACATCAGGGGCTTGATTGTGCAAACATTTATACATTAATTTTAAGTTACAAAATTTAATAAAATTTTCAAAGTTAAAAAAGTTCAACCTCTGCAGTACTCCACAATGGTGTGTTCTGACAGATGTTTTATCTAATATTTTTATTGCTCTGTTGTAAATCAGTCTTAAAGGCCTGATTGTTGTGGCAGTTGCCTGTGACCAGGAGGTTATACAATAACTGAGGTGAGAGAAAATCATTGCGTGCATAAATGTATTTGCCGCATGAAATGGTAAACAGTGCCGTATGCTTCTGAAACTATACAAGTTTGCCCTGGCTGTTCTTGTCACGGTAGACGTATTCTCTGTTCCTTCTAGTCTCGTGTTTATGTTGTTGTGTGAGCGCATGGGTATAGTGGGCGTGAATGTTATGACATTACCTGATCCGCTCCAGCTGTTCACCATCATCATCACGTCACCAGCTGCGGGCAATCTCACCACTCTATATATACTCACTGTTGTTCTATCATCCTTGTCAGATCGTTGTTTGATGTCGTCTGTGTTGGTGTTCCGGTGTCCTGTTCCAGCCTTGTGTTCCTGTCTCCGTGTCTTCGTGTTGGATTCTACCGTTGTCTCACCGTCACCTCTTCAATGCACATCTTCACGGATCCTGACCATCAAAGTCCCTGCGTCACCGTTTACCGTCTGCTTGTACTGTTCACCATTGTTGTAAATAAACACTGCTTGCACTTGCTTCCAGTCTCGTATCCAGTGATTGTGACAGAACGATCTGACCTGGAAATGGAAGCAGCGGGCGTGTTTTCAGGATCGTTGGAAGAGTTCCTTCATCACAGCGTCCAAAGAATGGATTCACAGCAGAGAGAGATCGGCGACACGGGTCGCGCAGTACAAGCGTTGGTGACGCAGGTGTCCGAGCTCACCCAGCAGATCCAACGCCTTCAGAGTCCCGCTGCGCCGCCCACACCGGTCGTTCCCCCCACACAACCAGCGCGTCCGTCTCAGGCAGAGCCCCGCCTACCTGTACCAGAATCCTATTCTGGGGAATCAGCCTTTTGCAGAGCGTTCCTGACACGCTGTTCAATGTACTTTGCTCTTCAGCCTCAGACCTTCAGCACCGAACAGGCCAGAGTGGCGTTTGTATTGACCTTGCTGACTGGGAAGGCGGCGCTTTGGGGAACGGCGGTGTGGGAAAATCAGAACCCATGCTGTGCCTCGTTCCAGACCCTCGCGGCCGAGATGAGAAGGGTTTTCGACCGGGCGGTCTCTGGGAGAGAGGCCGCCAGAACATTGGCGGAGCTGCGACAAGGAGAAAAGTCTGTCTCTGACTTCTCGATCGAGTTCCGGACCTTGGCGGCAGAGTGCGGATGGAACGAGGAGGCGCAGTGGGACATGTTCCTGCATGGGTTGGCTGACCACGTCCAGAAGGAGATCTACGCCCTGGATCTGCCGACCACATTGAACGGGCTCGTCGATCTTGCGCTGCGGGTGGATGCTCGCTTGTCCAGGGTCGAGCGCAGGACTCCGTCTACCCGAACCACCGGAGGAGTTGACGGTTGGAGGTCTAACGGGAGGGACGTGGTCAGCCCCGCATTCGATCCAGAACCCATGCAGGTGGGTCGAGCTCGGCTTTCCCGGGAGGAGAGGGAGAGGCGGAGGTCCCAGGGCCTTTGCCTGTACTGTGGAGGAGCGGGACATTATGCCTACAACTGCCCGGTAAAAGGGCCTAGCCCGATAGTAAACTTGAGGCTACTATCGGGTGGGATCTCCGCCAGGAAGACCTCATCCACGACTACATCTACCTCCACGCTCCTCCCGGTAAGACTAAGATGGTCAGTCCACCAGCACGACTGTCAAGCACTTCTTGATTCTGGGGCTGAGGGTAATTTTATGGACCACACTTTTGCACAGAAGCTTCAGATTTCACTCAAGACTCTCACCCACAGGATCTCGGTAAATGCACTTAATGGACAAGAACTCCCCACCATTTCTCTTTCCACCGAGGACATAACTCTCATCACTTCTGGCAACCATTCAGAGACCATTTCATTCTACGTCATGGATTCACCTCTTGCACCCGTCGTCCTTGGACATCCTTGGCTCATACAACATAACCCCCGTATAGACTGGCATCATAAGACTGTGCTGGAGTGGAGCAAGGAGTGTCATAAGTCTTGTCTTGTGTCTGCCTGTTCGTCTGTCCCTGTTTCTGTCTTTCAGGAGGAAGCAGGGGATTTGTCTAACGTGCCCGCAGAGTATCTGGACCTGAAGGAGGTGTTCAGTAAGTCTCGTGCTGCTTCTCTCCCTCCGCATCGTCCCTATGACTGTGCAATAGATTTACTGCCAGGTAAGTCTCCGCCTAAGGGCAAGTTATATTCACTTTCTATACCAGAAAGGGAGGCTATGGAGAAATATATTTCTGATTCTCTAGCAACCAAGTTCATCCGCCCTTCCTCTTCTCCAGCGGGGGCGGGGTTCTTTTTTGTGGGGAAGAAGGACGGTTCTTTGCGACCTTGTATTGATTACCGAGGGTTGAATAACATCACGGTAAAGAACACCTATCCTTTGCCGCTGATGTCTTCAGCCTTCGAGAGGTTGCAGGGAGCGTCTGTCTTCACAAAATTGGATTTGCGTAACGCTTATCATTTGGTTCGCATTAGGGAGGGGGATGAGTGGAAAACTGCCTTTAACACCCCCAGGGGGCACTTTGAATATTTGGTTATGCCGTTCGGGCTGTCCAACTCCCCGGCAGTTTTCCAGGCACTGGTCAATGACGTGTTGCGAGATATGATCGATCAGTTCATATATGTCTACCTGGATGACATATTGATTTTTTCTTCTTCTCTCCAGGAACATGTGCAACACGTCAGACGAGTGCTTCAGAGGTTGCTAGAGAATGGGCTTTTTGTCAAGGCGGAGAAATGCGATTTTCATGCACAGTCTGTTCCTTTCCTAGGATACATCGTCTCGTCTGAAGGGATGCGGATGGACCCTGAGAAGATTAAGGCTGTGGTAGATTGGCCAAGCCCGGACTCTCGCAAGGCCCTGCAGAGATTCCTGGGGTTCGCCAATTTCTATCGGCGTTTTATTCGCAACTTCAGCCAACTAGTCGCACCTCTGACTGCCTTGACCTCCCCCAGAACTACGTTCAGGTGGTCAGACACGGCCGAGGCCGTGTTTGCTAAACTGAAAGGCCGCTTCGTTTCAGCCCCCATTCTTGTCGCCCCTGATTCCTCACGTCAGTTCGTGGTGGAGGTCGACGCGTCAGAGGTGGGAGTAGGTGCAGTGTTGTCCCAACGCTCCCCTGCAGACGACAAGATGCATCCGTGCGCGTTTTTTTCTCATCGATTGTCCCCAGCCGAACGTAATTACGACATTGGTAACAGAGAGTTGTTGGCAGTTAAGTTAGCGTTGGAGGAATGGCGCCACTGGTTGGAAGGTGCGGGGGTACCTTTTATCGTCTGGACTGATCACAAGAACCTAGAGTACATCAGAACTGCTAAAAGATTGAACTCCAGGCAGGCTCGGTGGGCACTGTTTTTCGGTCGTTTTGATTTTTCTCTTTCTTACCGTCCGGGTTCCAAGAACATCAAACCCGACGCGTTATCTCGTATATTTGATTTTTCCGAACGCCCGGTTACTCCCGAGTGCATTTTGCCGGAGACTCTATTCATCTCCACACTCTCATGGGAGGTCGAGTCGAGGGTCAAGAGCGCCCTAGAAGGGGTAACGCCTCCGCCCGGGTGCCCACCGAATCGTTTGTTTGTGCCGGAGGGATTACGGTCTGACGTTATCCAGTGGGGTCATGGCTCCAACGTGGCTTGCCATCCAGGAGTTAATCGTACTAGTTTTTTAGTCAGGCAACGATTCTGGTGGCCTCGTATGGCTCGCGACATTCACGATTTTGTTTTGGCTTGCTCGGTTTGTGCCACTGGTAAGACTTCCAATCGACCTCCAGATGGGTTACTTCAGCCGCTGTCGGTTCCTTCAAGACCCTGGTCCCATATCGCTCTAGATTTTGTTACCGCCCTCCCACCCTCTCAGGGGAACACAGTGGTTTTAACTGTGGTGGACCGGTTCTCGAAGGCAGCCCATTTTGTTCCCTTACCCAAATTACCCTCAGCTAAGGAGACCGCGGTAGCGGTCGTTGATCACGTCTTTCGTTTACATGGCCTTCCGATTGACGTGGTTTCCGACAGGGGACCCCAGTTCGTGTCCAAATTTTGGCGAGAGTTTTGTAGATTACTGGGGGCGACGGTTAGTCTTTCTTCAGGGTTTCACCCCCAGAGCAATGGCCAAACCGAGAGAGCCAACCAAGATTTGGAAAGAGTGTTGCGATGTTTGGTATCCAAGAATCCTTCCTCATGGAGCCAACAACTCTCTATGGTGGAGTACGCCCACAACACGTTGCCAGTGTCGGCCACGGGCCTATCTCCGTTTGAGTGTAGTGTAGGTTACCAGCCACCTATTTTTCCCAGTCTGGAATCCGAGGTTGCGGTTCCCTCCGCTCACGCCTTCGTTCAGAGGTGTCACCGCACCTGGACTAGAGCCCGTGAGACTCTACTCCAGGTGGGGGCGCGCACCAAGGCCAAGGCCGATCGCCACAGGTCAAAGCCTCCCGTATACGTCGTGGGTCAAAAAGTGTGGCTTTCAACTAAGAACATTCCTTTGCGCACCGTCTCTAATAAGCTTGCACCCAAATTTATTGGCCCGTTTACTGTCACCAAGATCATTAGTCCGGTGGCAGTCCGCCTCAAGTTACCTCCCGCGTACAGGAGGGTCCATTCCGCCTTTCATGTGTCCAAAATCAAACCCGTGTTTCATTCTCACATTAATCCGCCGGTCCCGGTTCCTCCCCCACCGCGACTCGTAGATGGGGAGACCACATATTCGGTTAACCGTATTCTGGACTCTAGGCGGAGGGGACGCGGATTTCAGTACTTGGTGGACTGGGAAGGTTACGGTCCGGAGGAGAGAAGTTGGGTACCTGCTAGAGACATCCTGGATCACTCCCTTATCGATGATTACAATCGACAGGTAGGGGAGTCTGGGAACGCCAGGAGGCGTTCTTAGGAGGAGGGGTACTGTCACGGTAGACGTATTCTCTGTTCCTTCTAGTCTCGTGTTTATGTTGTTGTGTGAGCGCATGGGTATAGTGGGCGTGAATGTTATGACATTACCTGATCCGCTCCAGCTGTTCACCATCATCATCACGTCACCAGCTGCGGGCAATCTCACCACTCTATATATACTCACTGTTGTTCTATCATCCTTGTCAGATCGTTGTTTGATGTCGTCTGTGTTGGTGTTCCGGTGTCCTGTTCCAGCCTTGTGTTCCTGTCTCCGTGTCTTCGTGTTGGATTCTACCGTTGTCTCACCGTCACCTCTTCAATGCACATCTTCACGGATCCTGACCATCAAAGTCCCTGCGTCACCGTTTACCGTCTGCTTGTACTGTTCACCATTGTTGTAAATAAACACTGCTTGCACTTGCTTCCAGTCTCGTATCCAGTGATTGTGACAGTTCTAGTGATCTTTTTAACATGACTTTCAAATGATAAATGGGAGTCCAGGATTAGTCCCAAATATTTTACTTCTTTAACCTGTGTAATATTTTGACCATTAATTGTCAGATGCAGTTCTTCCAAGGGGTGTGATCTGGAGTCAAAACAAACTGACACTGTCTTACTCAGATTTAGAGTTAGGCCTGAGTTTTGAAACC
>NW_027639425.1:0-14702 GCF_949152265.1 Phoxinus phoxinus | reverse complement strand
GGTTACCAGTGTCTTTATATATGGTTACCAAGGTCTTCTTACGTGGTTGCTAAGGTTACCAGGAACTTTCTATGTGGTTGCCAGGGAGTTGCTATGTGGTTACCATGGCGTTTGCTATAGTTATCAGCGTCTTTTATATGGTTAACAAGGTCCAGTTGCATAAGCTTAGCCACTATGTAAAAACTGTGTCTTAAGAACTAATTTGACTAACTAGCAGTTAACCAGGGGGCAATCAGTCTTACTTTTTCATTTTTTAGATGACTAACTTTTAAGACAAGTCTAAACAGTTTATGCAATTCTTTTTTATGTGGTTGCCAAGGTGTTGCAGGTAAACAGGGTGTTGCTATGATTACCAGTAACTTTGTATAGTTTTTTTTTTTCTATTTTGATGGAAAGTTAAAAAAAAAGAACATTTTGTTTTTATATATATATATAAAACCAAATATTATTACTGTATACTTAATGGTTATATTTTTGGACTCTTATGTTGAGTTTCACTTAGTGCTCTCAAATCGATTGTGTTATGTTCGAAGAATTGCATCTAACAAAATTTTGTAAATATATAATATGTGCGTCTATATATATATATATATACACACACATATATATTTAAAAAAATTTATATCTTAGATGCAATTAATTGCGATTAATCAGCTTTACCGTAATAGTTTCCTTTAGTTCCCGTGTTTCCTTCTTGTGTGTAGTTCCTGTTTTCTTCCTTGGTTTCTCATTATGTCTCATTACTATGTGCTGATGTCTAACGGTCATTGACGTATGGTCTCTATAATACATGAGCACATCACACCAGACCCTCCAGAGAATCATCTGTGAGCCGCATCCACACTGTTTGTCATCGGAGAGTATTTTTATCCGGGAGCGTGTGGGCAGGTCGGGCCTTCCTCTCGTTCAGATGGCCGTCTGATGTGATGTCCTGTGACTGACGATGTGAAAAGAGCCCTTGGCACTGAGCTTGTAGGCATTAGCACATGTGTTTCGCTCAGACAGCCGTTGATGAATATTTCAGCCGGTAGCAAGTCAAGGCCCGTCCCAAACTCACTCTTTCCCGAACGCTCCTTTAAATGCTTCCGACGCATGATTAACTACCATCGTTGGTGAAACTAACCAACTAAGTCACCACTGTTTCCCAAATGTGTTGTAACTGAAAAAGGGCACCACCTCCCTTTTTATTTTATTATATATATATTAAGATTATTTAGTAAGCCTACATAAAAGCAATAAATGGTCACATCTTTATGATAAATTCAATAACACAAAAAAATAGTCTCAAAAGCTTTAGATTTATTCACTATTCACTATTAATCTATATAATAATATAGATAATATAGATAAACAGGGTTTCAGGGCTTCTTTAGCCCTAAAAAAAACATGTTGTACTACATTTATACATGTGAAGTTGAGCGGAGAGTAGCCTATACTAGGCCTACTATAGATTAAAAAATTGGTCCCACTTTATATTAAGTGTCTTTAAGTACTATGTACTTACATCGAAAAATAAGTACAATGTACTTATTGTGTTCATGTTGTATTGTAAAACACTTTTGCGGTTATTGCGGTGTGATACGGGTCAGGTTAGGGACAGGTGTGCTGGTATGGTGAAGGTTAAGGGTGGGTTAAGGTATAAGGGAAGGCTCAACAGTGTAATTACAAATGTAATTACATAAATTAACTACAGCTGTAATTACATGCAGGCATTTAACAAATATAAGTACAATGTAAAAACATGTATGTACACAATAAGTCCATTGTATCAAATTATTAATTTCAATGTAAGTATAAAGCCACTTAATATAAAATGGGACCAAAAAATTAGCTAGATAGCGAAACCGTGCATTTTAACAGCCTTGAATTAACCATGATGTAATATTATTATTACCATAACATGATTAAATGTTAATAAATTAAGTGTATCAGCAATCATAAATCAAAGAAGATTTCTTTCAGAAATGTGTTACCTAGGTGCTAACACTTTTAAAAAATTTTGCTGATCGTTGACAGGCTAAAATATATAAAATGTATATGTAACAACACCACGGTCACATGACTTCAACGTCACCATCAATGAGCTTCTTAAAGTCCCTCTGTAGTCAATCATTTTATCCCTTAAAACTCATCTTTGATCACCATAATTACATAGTTAAATATTTTTCCTTGAACAAAATGTGTTCATGCCTTAATATAGCTTGAATGTAACTCGACACCCTTGCCTCATTTGGTATTCGCGGTTCTATGAATATGCAAATGAGCCCCGCCTCCACTCACTCACTCAGCTCAGAGATCCACTGGTTGACGATCACATGCTGATCTGATTGGTTACAAGGTAGTGTGTGACGTCAGAAACACCAGCGATTTCAAACCGTGTTTTTGAGACTGTCTTTGGTTCACTGCAGTTTTAAGCAGAAAATACTCAGCAATGCTGTCGACTTATGAACTTACACATGGTGTGTCTTAAAGCAGATTAAAAACACCACATATAAATATTAACCATATTTCACCAAACTTTTAATTGGACTTTAAAGAAAAACCCATTGACTTTAAGACGACAGGTTTTGGCCGACAACATACAGTATTATTTAAGCAATTCTGGTGACACAAAAATTACACAATACAAATTTTAACTTACTACTGCATGCTCTTATAAGTCATTTTGGACAAAAGCATCTGCTTAAATGCATTAACACTCACTAAACACGCTGGTTTTTAGTTCGGTTTAGGGCTCACGAGGTCTGTTGGTTACTATGGAAGCTGTGCCGGAGGTTTCTCTTCACTCCCGATCCATATCGTGATGGGTTTGGATTTAAAGGTGAGGGTCCAATAGCCTGATTCATCATGACCACAAAAGCCAATTATTCATGCTATCCTTCCTTTCTCTCTAGAAACTGGAGGATATAAGTGCAATTTAGAGAGATGATTATGATCTCTTTTTTTAAACCAGCATAATCCTCTATTAAACTCTACATGGAAATGCGCAGAGATCAGGCAACATATGCGGATTATGGAGGAAGGACTTAAGAAACAAGCCCTGATGTCTAGACCATGACTATTTGACTGGGCCCTAAAAACAGAAAAATCAATACAGATCCCAGGGACTCGTAATGGTCCAATTACTGCTTGTAGGTTTGTCAATGCCGCGTCTCAGAGGACAGTTGCTAAAGGCCACTTGCATGCGTTTATTAGTGTACTGTTCTGAATCTATACATGTTTAATATACGCAGATCTTATAGCGTATCCCAGTGCGCTATACAAGGCATGCATTTCATGCAATATTCAACAATGCATTCATGTTTTGAGCAGTTATTAGTCAAAATCAGTCATAAGCATGATATTATACTGATTTCTGAAGGATCATGTGACACTGAAGACTGGAGTAATGATGCTTTGATGACAGGAATAAATTGCATTTTACAATATATAAAAATATAAAACAGTTATTTTAAATTGGAATAATATTTCACTGTTTTTACTGTATTTTTTAGCAGAAAAGACTTCGACCTCAAACTTATGAACGGTTGTATAAACCCAATGTAAACGTTACCTGTCGTTACTTTACCAAAGGACATTACAGAATGTCTGAAAGTCAATGCAATATTCATTATATAATGTCTGAACTAATGCCATTTGAATTCTTAGCAACTTCATTACTCATTTGTGGTCAGGCATTGCTCCACATTAGACCCTTGATTACCTCCCATCCTTCATCAGCTTTGCTTTCCATCCGGCCGCTGGATGAAAAATGTGTTAATATCGAAAGACATAAATCAAGGCTCATTGAGCAGATTCCCACCTCCGACCGGAAAAGTTTTCAAACAGGTTCACTGAGTGTATAGAGAGAGAGAGAGAGAGAGAGAGAGAGAGGGAGAGAGAGAGAGAGAGAGAGAGAGAGAGAGCGAGAGAGAGAGAGAGCGAGAGAGAGAGAGAGAGAGAGAGACTACAGTGACTGAAACAGGCAATAAAATAATTATTATATGGTAACTAACATCTTATTATGCGCTTTTATGCAGCATGTTCCAAATCTTCTCATTAACCTTATTACATGATGAACTATATTTAAATTAAGCATGCATTTATATGAGACAAAACACACAAGTGCCAACACTGTCAGCGAATCTCAAACTTCATTAACAAACATATAAAACTGTTTGAATCCTTCATGGAGGACTAAAGTCATAAAATGCAGCATGCATACCAGAGCCGTTATATTGTTTAATATTTCCACTGTCTGCGAGCGGCTAATCGTTCGGTCTGTGTCCGACTGGGTCAGGGATGGGACGTCTGGCTGCGTGAATGCTAAATTTAATAACGGAGCTCTAAGAGGCTTCTTTTAAGGCCATTAGTCAAAGGTAGGGACACTATCAGCCGGGTTGATTACAATACTGCTGAATATTCTCAAGGGGACTCGCTGTTCATTCATATTCCACCGTTTAAACAGCCCATTCATCAATTACTGTAGCGCTGGCGGCAGAATGCACATCCCAACACACACGACTCCACTAACACACTGTGCATGAAGAGTCTCCGCAGGCCGAGGGGCACGTGTAGCCTGAGCCGGTCTCAGATGACCACTAACTCCTGATTCTGCAGGCAAATATTGTGGTATAATGATGCGGTATATAATATAATGATCCCATGCAATGATTGTTCATTACAACAGAGATGCACGATATATCGGCCACCATATCGGTAACGGCCGATATATGCAAATTTTTTATGTTATCGTTATCGGGCCGATATATACAGATTTGTTATATTATCGGTATCGGCCGATATATGCTAATTTTTAATGTTATCAGTAGCGGGCCGATATATGCTAATTTTTTAATGTTATCGGTATCGGCCGATATATGCTCATTTTTAATGTTATCGGCCGAAATATGCAAATTTTAATGTTATCGGTATTGGGCCGATACATGCTAATTTTTTTTATGTTATCGCTATCGGCCGATATATGCTCCTATTTAATGTTATCGGTATCGGGCCAATATATGCTAATTTTTTTATGTTATCGGTATCGGCCCATATATGCTCCTTTTTAATGTTATCGGTATCGGGCCGATATATGCTCATTTTTTTATGTTATCGGTATCGGGCCGATATATGCTCCTTTTTAATGTTATCGGTATCGGCCGATATATGCTCATTTTTTTATGTTATCGGTATCGGGCCGATATATGCTCCTTTTTAATGTTATCGGTATCGGGCCAATATATGCTAATTTTTTTATGTTATCGGTATCGGCCGATATATGCTCCTTTTTAATGTTATCGGTATCGGGCCGATATATGCTCATTTTTTTATGTTATCGGTATCGGCCGATATATGCTCATTTTTTTATGTTATCGGTATCGGGCCAATATATGCTCATTTTTAATGTTATCGGTATCGGCCGATATATGCTCATTTTTAATGTTATCGGTATCTGCCGATATATGCTCATCTTTAATGTTATCGGTATCGGCCAATATATATGCTCATTTATAATGTTATCGTATCGGCCGATATATGCTAATTTTAAATGTTGTTGGTATCGGGCCGATATATGCTCATTTTTAATGTTATCGTATCGGCCGATATATGCTCATTTTTAATGTTATCGGTATCGACATGAAAAGAAAATTTGGCCAATATATATTAAAGCTGATAAATAATGTGTTATTTCCTTCAGCTGAGTCACTTCAGATGGTGCACTGTTCAACATGATGGTTTTGAATTGCTTGAAATATGATTGGAATCAGTTTGAAACAGGAAAATACAGTTCAGTGCAACATGTGCAGCGCAAGTCTGTCATATCGGCTACATAAGAGAACATTATAATTGTGTTTGGGACATGGCCTTTTAATGGTGAGACTTGTTTTTGTAATCAGGCTCTCAAAAATGATATAAAAATTAGCATTTAGATTTATTGGCAAATATATCGGTTAGGCTTTCAAATATAAAAAATGATCGGTTATCATATCGGCCAAAATTTTCATATCGGTGCATCCCTTAAAAAAAGGCAAATGCTACATATATATGCTACATAACATTATCATGAGAACGTCATTAGGGGTTCGAGCACAAAGTGCTGAAACCCTATTGCAATTATAATTGTGTTCTTGGGACATGGATTTAATGGTGAGACTTTTGTTTTTGTAATAAAAAAATGACATAAAATGTGGATTTAGATTTATCGGCTAAAATATCGGTTCTCGGCTTTCAAAACGTAAGAATCATCGGTATCGGACAAAATCGGTGCATCCCTAATAGGTTTATGTTTTACTAGCTTTACCCTCTACATTCCTCTTGGTTAAAATCCTTATTTGCATATTTGCAGTGTCAGTATCACTGATTGGACGAGCGCTGCAGCATGTGACCTCTTTACATAAAGGCAGCTTCATATTATATATTGGCAACTGTACTAAGTTTATAGTGAATGGAGATTTCAAACTATAAATGCAATAATTAAATTTGACCAAATTAATAGATTTTCTGTGGTAATTAACGGCATGCCACAGATGAAGTTCATTTAGTCATCATGAAATCAAAATGGAAAATTCTTGTTTTTTAAGCAATATTGTAGTTTATTATTAATGATTTATCCATGCACATTTTTTTTTTTTTCAAATTCATGTTTCTCACAATCTTGACTCAGAATAACTTCCTCTTGCAGCTTCTCTTCTCTGATGATGTGGGCGGGGCTATAACCTGTCACTCACATGAGATCAGCCAATAGCAAACCACAACCATCCAATCAATTCCCCACAGACAAAATCAAGCCCCGCCCACATTTGTTCTTGTTTGAGAAGCGCTTCACTGGGTATACGTCACAATAGGGAAGAACAACTTCCCTTTAATGCCGACTTTAAGCTGTGAAGTTCAGCATGGAGACCCATGATACTGTTAAACTCCTCTAAACCTGTACATGGTCTATTGGGCATCTCTCACACACACTTTCCCTCACTCCTTCTGTAATCTTTCACACACACATTCTCTCTCAGTGGTGGTCAGTCATTGGCTCGTGTCTTCATTAGTATGCAGGGAGCTTGTCTCTATGATGGGTGGTGACTTGGTTGGATGCACTCTCTCTGTCTCTAGTAAATGAGTATAATTATTTTCAGAGCTGCGGGCGACTCATGCATGTTTTATCCCTCCATCTGGACCGCGCGCCGCACCCCACAATTGTGATAAAAGATGTTTCTCGTCCCCACACGTGTGTGTGTGTGTGTGTGGACGTGGACGGCCCCAGAAGTGGTTGAACGAAACGGGACGGGGGGTGAAGCTTCACACAATCCTGTGCAAATCGCAATGCATCTCTCGGCATGACAAACAGCGGCGCGTTCAGGCGCTCTTAACAGGAACTACTGATCTGTGAAGTGACAAATGAACTTTTTTAAGCACTTTCGGTCTGGCAGAGAACATGCATGTGAAAAACAAGTGGAAGGAAATTCTCTTTTGTCTTAATGTGACATCATTTGGTTCCTCAGGGGATGGTTCACCAAAAAATACTTCTTGTGTGTTATACAAAAGAAAGAACGGCCTAAAGTTAAAGATGCATGATATATCAGCAATGCATATCGGTATCAGCCGATATATGTTCATTTTTTATGTTATCGGTATCGACATGATTAGAAAATTTGGCCGATATATTAAAGCCGATAAATAATGTATTATTTCCTTCAGCTGAGACTCTTCAGATGCGCACTGTTCAACATGATAGTTTTAAATTGCTTGAAATATGATTGGAATCACTTCAAAACAGGAAAATAGAGTTCAGTGCAACATTTGCATCATATCGGCTACATTACATTATAATGAGAACATCATAATTGTGTGTTTGGGACATGGCTTTTAATGGTGAGACTTTTGTTTTTTGTAATCAGGCTCTCAAAAATATATATACGATTTTTTATTTAGATTTATCTGCCAATATATTGGTTTTCGGCTTTCAAATATTATTGGTATCGGCCAATGTTTTTGGTATATCGGTGCATCCCTAAAGTAAATTACGTTTTTTGGGTGAACTACCACTTTTAATGAGAGAAACTACAGTCGAAGAGGCAATTTTATCTTTGGTTTATCTCCAAATAAAACTTTGCAATATGAAAATTCACTAAAAATGTTCTCTTTGGGTTTAATTAGTTAAAATGTGCAAATAGGCACCATCTTATTAATATGCATGCATTTGCATATTAGAACAAAGGTTATACAGACTGTAGAGAAAATGTCCAACACAATCTCACAGCAATTTTAGGTTTTGCTTGATATATTTTTTAATACATTTTTTGTTATTTTAATATTTTTTTTAGAAGCAAGTCTATGAAATAACCCATCAAATATTTAAGGACAAATAATAAATAAATAAATAACATGTAAAATCAGTGGTCTACTGAAACATTATGTCGCATATTTGCTTGTAAAAAAAATGCACTTGAAAAATTTAGCTTTTATAAATGTTATAGGGCCAGGCTATTTTTTTATGTTTGGTATGCACACAAAAAAAAATAGACAATTCAACCATCATTTGTCCCTGACCCAAAAAAATGTGTGCTTTTGTGCCTGATTATGTGAAATGGCCTCTCTCTCGGGCTCAATTTACAGCCACACATATGCAACAAAAGACATTACACAGATGGCACATGCATGGAGTTCCATTTGCATACCAGAACTCTCTAGATGTCAACAGGGAGATATGCGGTCGAACGCTGCGCCGTGTCTCTTAGCCAACACGCAGATATCATGTGCATGCAAGCATACGAGTACAGCTGTGCGTATGCATGTGGATATGAAACATCTCCACGAGCTGGTCATTTATCTGAACGTCTCCCAGACGAATGGCCTTTCACAGTTACAGAGCCTTTGGTGTAGACGGCCAAGGACACGGGTTCTGATGTGAAGAACAAGAAAAGCTATTAGCTTCACAAATAATGAAAGTTCTGCCATCTTTTGACTCTCCCTCGTGTCGTTTCGGTGGGGCTTTCTTCTGTGCGGATAAAAAAAAGTGCGTTTTGGAGTAAAATAAAAACATTTATTACATGGCTTTGTGGAATACATGATTCTGATTGGTCAATCACGCCGTCTGTAATATTCGGCGCTTTACTTTCAGTGTTTCTCATATCACGCAAAAATGGTATTCAGTATGGCAAGCCGTTTTAACTTTTATTCATTTCCAGGATATGAATTCTTGATATCAACAATTACATTTTCACTAGTTCAAATGATAGTTATTGATATCAGGAATTAGATTTCTACTAACAATGGCAATTTTTGATATTAGAAATTACATTTCCACTAGTAACAATCAGTGTTTGGAATAGGTAACAATGTTATTTTTTCAGTAACGGAGTAATCTAACTAATTACTTTTCCCGTCGTTACAACGCCGTTAACGTTACTGGACGTTAAATGCGGTGCGTTATATGCATTGATTGAATAAACTGTGTAATCCGATTCCGAACGCACCCCTGGCTCACAGCTAGTGAGGAGGTGGGTTAATAACGAGGTAAGCGATTATGATTGGCTAAGGCAGAGTCATGTTTCATGGTAGCCAATCAGAGCCAGTGTTTTTACACACATGCCAGCACACGCGCCAGGCGCCACACACACACACACACACACACACAACCGCTAAACAGATTTGACGGAGCAGCAGAGATGGCGAGTCCGGAGCAATCCGATGAAAAGTTGGTGGAGATATAAGCACTACTTCAAATTCATTGTGGTCAAAGGCAAGAACGTGCATGTAATGTGTACATTATGTCCAGGAGCGAAGACTTTGTCGACATCCGTTGTAAGCCACTCTAATTTAATGAAGCATCTCACATTGACACGCGCATCTACAAAGCTAGTGGCAAAAAACACAGATACCTCCACCACAGACGCTAGTTTGTTTTCTTGACCAGTTGTCTCAGGTTGAGAGAGTTTGATTTAATTTGCTAGAGTTAAATGCACTTTATATGGTGTAACTGTTTACTTTTCTTACAAAGATAATTCTTGAAGTGCAGGATAAACCTCTTGCTGTCTGTCGACGTGCAATAAATATCGAAAGTTATGTACAAACACCCGTCTGTTCTACTCATTTCAACTGACTTGTGAAAACTGCTCACAAAAATCCAAATTCTTTGGATTATAGCAACTTTTTTTTTAACAGTAACGCAAATAGTTACTTTCCCTGGTAACGAGTTACTTTTATTATAGAGTAATTCAGTTACTAACTCAGTTATTTTTTGGAACAAGTAGTGAGTAACTATAACTAATTACTTTTTTAAAGTAACGTTCCCAACACTAGTAACAATGCTAATTCTTGATATCCACAATTACATTTTTACTAGTAAAAACTATAATTCTTGATTTTGGACATGATCCTGAGGACCCCCATGAAAACGAGATGTTTCATCTCATGGGGTTGATCCTCTAATAAATAAATGTTCATAAATAAATAAATTAATATCTGTAATTGTATTTTCACTTGTGAAATGTCACCATATAGGCTGCCATTCAAAATCAATTGTTGATATCAATAATTTATTTAGTACTTGTGTGTGTGTGTGTGTTTAGTTTTAGCTCAAAATACCCCACAGATATTTTTATGTTAAAATTGTCACTTTTTGAGGGTTAGCAAAAACACACCGTTTTGTGTGTGTCCCTTTAAATGCAAATGAGCTGCTGCTCCCGGCACAGGAGGCGGGGCTTCAAGAGCTCACATGCACTGAACATTAGTTGATGAATTGATTAAACTTTTGTGTTAGTTATCTCTTCTAGTCATTGATTAGCATATTCTGTCTTGATAATTTATAAATCGTGTTCAGGGGGCGGGGTTTATGTAAATTCTAGGGTTGTTGATGTCACTAACCCGGGAGGAATGTCGTGTAGTTCCTTCCAGCCGTTTGTTGTAGTCCTTAAAAAGCGATTTCTTTAAAAGCAAATAGCAAATAGCTCTGAACTTTGAGCATTGTAACTTTGCAGATGTTGTTTATGATCAAACCACAACATTACACACTAACTACAGTTAGAAAAGTCAAATCATAATCAACCGCCCCTTTAAATCTAAAGAAGTACCTCCCGAATATTCATACTTCCACATATTCAAATTTATAAGAAGCAGTGCCACTGGGGTCATTGACATTAAATCTAGTGCGACATGTCTTCGACTTTCAATATGCGCGAATCACATTTGACGTGGCGTTATTGCTTAATTCTATTTAGTTTGAGGAAATAAAAGTCAGCAATTACTCTCATAAAGCATCTTCAGAGAGTGTGTAAGCTTTCTGAGCGTCGGGGACGTTTATGCATGCGTGTTCTGTAAAGAGGAGCATGTTTGAGGTTATATTAGCCTGATGTGAAATTAGTATACATTATGTGTCATATCCCTCATTGCCTCTGTAAATTGGATTCTGTTGAATGGTGGCGCACGGCCGCGCTGTTGCCTCCCTTTCCTCTCATTTCTCCGTCTCTCCGCAGCCATTTGCCCGGGATGAAAGTGATCTGAGGCAAATTTGTGTATAATATATTATAATGACATGGCTAGAGGTGCTTCCACGACTTCCAACGGCGCCCCCTGGAAATAAGCTAATGTGGAATTCTGCTTGTCTGCATAAAATAAAAGAGTTTAAAGATTGTGCTGGCAGAAAGAGAGTATTGACTTACTGTACGGCTTGAACACAAAGAAAGGTCGCATGGATTGCAGAGCGGCCCGCGGATGCTGTGTGCGCAGGATCGGTCTTGCCTTAAAAAAAACTGCTCAAGCACATCTCTAAAGAATATCAAACGAACATTTTAAGTGAACAAATCTCAGTCACGGGTCTTTTCTTTTGTGAAAAGTGAAGACTCAGTATTTTTAGTCTGGTTTTCCAGTACAATATCGGTTACACTTTTTTTTTTTTACAGTGTCCTTGTTACATATGTTACATGTACTATGATATGTTAAATATATGTTAATTGGTAAACAGAAAGTTTCCTTACTATATACGGTAAATAACTGTGATCGATCTAATGGTACATTTAATGTAATTTTACTGTAAAATACCGTTAAATTTACAGCTTTTGAAAATGAAAAAGAACAACTAATTGTATAATTTACAGTGAAAAATCGTAAATTGACATTCCCACAATTCCCTGCGAGACAATTCACATTTGATGTATTTTTGTTAAAATAACTATGTTTCTTCATAGTTTTGTTAGTTTTTTACTAATCAGTTATGTGTACATTAGGGTTTTATGTTACATTTAATGTTGTTAAATTAATGTTTATTGTATTTTTTACCATGATGGTGTTTAATGTTTGTGTGAATGACACTTTGATTGATCATGTGACTCCCATCACTGCTGTGATTGGTGGTTGTCAGTGTATGGTACAAAACAGATATTAATACTTCAATAGGTCGGTGAATTAACATTATATCAGATAATGAAATACGGTTTATTACTGTAAATTTAAAATTAAGTCTGTAAAGCCTAAAATGTTGCTACCATATTTTATATGGTAAATTACTGGTAACCACAGCTGCTGGTATTTTATCGTAAATGTAAGGTTTTTTTTTTTTTTTTTTTTTTTACACAGTGAATGCATCTCTATGCAAAACCAATTGAGCACTAGTGTACTACACATCAGCTTTATCATATGCAATTCGAGCAGCATGTAGGCAAGTAAACTATGACAGTATTTTCATTTTTTGCTAAACTACCCCTTTAAAGGCGGCATTGTAAGCATCTGTCCTGCATGTGTTTTTATATTCAGGTGACGCAGCGCCTATCGCTCGACCCCCGGTGCCTTCGTTCCCGTCACACGCGGCGTGATTTATCCCTCCGTCTGACTGAACATGCTCTTGTTTTTGTAATGATAACCATCTCTGGCGTTTGTAGCCGCCCAATGAAAGTGACCGATTATTTGTGGCTGCTCCCAACCTTCCCTTAATTGGCACCGGTAGTGATAGTTCAATTCACGTTTATTTGTATAGCGCTTTTCACAATACACATAATTTCAAAGCAGCTTTACAGAAAGTCCATTTTACAATTTAGAGTGATTTGTTATCAGAGGAAACTATCTAAGTTATGAATTCCAGAAATGTATGTATATATAAATCACAGTTAGCTAAACATTTAAACAATATAATAATTTAATGCAGAAACAATGAGCTCATTGAAGTAATGAATACTTGTTTGTTAAAGGGCGGTTGATTATGATTTGACTTTTCTAACTGTAGTTAGTGTGTAATGTTGCTGTTTGATCATAAACAACATCTGCAAAGTTACAACGCTCAAAGTTCAAAGCAAAGGGAGATATTTGCTTTTAAAGAAATCACTTTTTAAGAACTACAACAAACGGCTGGAACGAACTACACGACATTCCTCCCGGGTTAGTGACATCACCAACCCTAGAATTTACATAAACCCCGCCCCCGGAACTCAACTTATAGATTATCATGACAGAATATGCTAATCACATTCAGAAATGTCCTGTTGCTTCTACATGTTGTCACTTCTTCTCGAGTCTCTCTACCAGTGTCTGACTCCGGTTTGAACATAAAAAAGTTTTTAAAAATTTCAGTGTTTGTCTGTGTGAGTGCAAGCTGTTGAAGCTCCGCCCCCTGTGCCGGGAGCAGCAGCTCATTTGCATTTAAAGGGACAGACACAAAACGGTGTGTTTTTACTCACCCTCAAAAAGTGACAATTTAACATGATATATAAAAATATCTGTGGGGTATTTTGAGCTAAAACTTCACACACACACACTGGGGACATTAACGACTTATTTTATATGTTTAATGTGCGCTGTGTGAACAAAAGCCGTAATCAATGCCGTGTCGTAATGATGACTAGTTTATGATCAAGAGAGAAATCGCAGCTCATAATCATACTTGAGACGCTGCTGAGACATTACATGTCACATCGATGTCACGTGTCTTTACGGGATTTTTACGGGTTGTGTGTGAACACACTCTCTGATTCCAGAAAATCACGGGTCAAATGCCGGGTCACTTTATCCGTGTATTTTCCGGAATCTCTGTGTGAAAGGGGCTCTTGTGAAAAGGGCATTATACCACCCCTTTAAACAATGATCACATGGGTAGAACGAATAATAGTATGGGTGAGTTCAGCACTCCTGCAGGCGCTGCACTACTGAAGTATTCCGAATCGGAGTCAGACCTCTCATGGAAAACACAGGGAGTTTGGCTGTCGGTATGCAGTCTGTTTCATCGAGCCTATTTGGGCGAGAGATAAAAAAAAAAAAAAATGCATGTGCGCACACACTTTATCAGCATTTGTGCCTTGGTCTCCATGGCAACAGTATAATGGATTTGCCCTAATTCGATCCCAGAAGCGATGCCGAAGCATGTATGGGGGGGGGGGGGGGGGGGCTAGTGCCTGGATGCTTTTGAAGTCGGGACTGACACGTCAAGAGGCGAGTCAAACGCCGCCATAATACAGACAGAACACAAGAGGCGCGAGGATATTCACAGTAAGCCATCGCACACTCTCCCTTTCTCTGTTCTTGCGCTTTTTCCTCTTTCTTCTCCAGCCCTTCCCCCTCCGTTTGCTCTCGCTCTGACATTCACAATCCAGGACCCCACTGGATTTCACTCCCACCCCTAGATTTGTGCTTTATTGCGATGCTCTCCTTGAAATAGAATGGGAATTATAACCAGGGTCAGAAGCGTTTCAGTGTAATAAAGTGCAGAGAGAGAGAGAGAGAGAGAGAGAGAGAGAGAGAGA
>NW_027639426.1:7500-66216 GCF_949152265.1 Phoxinus phoxinus | reverse complement strand
TTTCCGATTTAGATTATGTGGATACAGAGTTACATAACATATACATATTAGAAGCATTTTAAAGTTTGATTAATACCTGCTGATATTGAAATCAGTTCCACATCGGTCGTGACACATAAATGGCAACACAGAAAAATATCAAGTCCATTTGTTGAGGTCTTAAATATGATTCTGTTGAATAAAGTCTCTTGGTGTGTGTGTGCTTCTTTGGGAAAGGAATGTTTGGTGTCATGTTACGTGTGTTGAAGTGTGTGTGGATGTTGGAATGGGAGAACGAGACAAAGGCTGCATTCCAAACCGCATACTTCCCTACTATTTAGTATGGGAAAAAGAGTAGGCGAGCGAAAAAGTATGTATGAATCCAAAAGAGTAGGCGAGAATTACCTGGGTGACGTACTAATTATCGCGAGATTCGGCCTTAAGTGCGTTCCAATATGCCTACTTTCCTACTATATAGTAGGCGAAAACAGTACGTGAAGGAAGCAGTACGCTCGAAACATCAGTATTCATAAAAGAGTAGGCGAGAAGTTCCCGGATGGCTTACTGCTTCCAGACAGATTTTCGAGTGCAGTCCGATGGATACTCTTCTATCCCAGGAGGCCACGCAAGGGGATACGTCATTATCAAACATCACGGAGATCAGCGACGCGCGGGGTTTCAAATGTGAGTAAACACGGTTCCTTGTGTTAAAATTGCATGTGTTAAACTACTATAGAGTAAACGTTTTAACTGTTGAAGGTGTAAAGGAGTTAGACAGTATAGTAGGATTGTGATTTGGCTGTAAAAACACGTTTTATTATGTATAACGTTAGCTCTAGCTGACAGGAGCTCCAGTAAGGACACGTAAGTTACGTCTCTAACGTGGATTTACATAAACCATAAACATCTTAAAGACGCTTATTTTAAACGTCTATTTACATCTGACAGGAACATCTTTTATAAGTATTGCAGAAGAGCACATCACAACATGAAATCTACATCTGAGTGCTATGTGTGCTATTATGTAGAACATATCTATAAAGTAACTAAACATAAGTTATCTATTTTATTTGTCCATTAGTACTGTTGATAAATTGAGGAACATGTATGTTGGATAAAAAGTTAAAACAACCTCAACATGTAAATGTAGTGTTGAGCTCATAAATCACAGAGGTTATGGGAGTCTTGTCTGGATGTTGCAGGGACAGAAGAACAGATGTGTGTGTATCCGGTGGAGAGAGGCTCATGAAGCTGAAGGCTGTCATCAAAGGCTTTGAGTGAGTATACTACAGAAATTAATAATAATTTAAATATTAAGTTGTAGTTTATTTTAATTATTGTAATTTCAAACAGAGCTATTACAGCACTTTCTGATTCTTGATTTCTGTGCATTTGCTGCACAGCTGTTGTGGTGGAGCAGGACCTGCAAGGAAAGATGATGGCGGCATTTGTGGAAAAAAAGCGTTCTTGTCTGCTAAATAATACTGAAATCAAATGACATTGTGCTGTTAAAACTACTGCTTTTGTGTTATGTTTGTGCATTTTTGTAGGATGTGAAATGTCAGCAGACTGGTGTGAGCACTGAGGATGAGGAGCACAGAGCTGAATCCTGGAGATGGTGCCATGGACGAGACCCTCCATCACTCCACCGGCCCTTATTGCCTCAGATCGTGAAGCACAACACATCACGCAACAACCTCCGGCACTCCGGTACGGCTCACCTCTGGCGGTCCGCTGGTTCATCAGAATAAAGCCGCAGAATGGGAACCGCTGTGTTGAGATGGCAGTAGATGTGGTTCAGTGCCTGTAGCCTATTGTAGTAGTTTGAATAAAGCTTTGTTTCATGTGTTGACTTGCATTTGTTTATTGTGTGATGGTGACTTTCATTCATTCATTTACTCCTTTATTAATATTTATCATTGTTGTCAGTAAATAAAATATCATTATTTAATTAATTGTTTGAATGAAAATGTAGATATGTTCACAATATACACATATAGAGTGTATTCATGCATAGCTATGTCATATGACATACATTACATTTTGTTTGTTTTATTGATTTTTTTCAGTAAAAAGTAATATAATTAAGTATTGGTCAGTATTTGTCACGGTAAGCCACTTTTGCTTGTGGATGAAAATGTTTGGATATAAAATAAAGAAATTAACAACATATTCAAAAGATGACAATTTTGGGATTTCGTAATAAAAATAAATAATATCGTTAAGGATAAAACGGTGGGTCACATAAGTAGGGTTAAATATAAGAACTTAAATCAACCCTAAATGTATTCTCAAAATAAATGGGCAGCAGTTTCTTTAAAAAGACCATAAAATGAGCAAGTTTAATCAATATCAAGATATTTACAGATAGATTAATTAAACGTGTCGTTCAAATCTTTTAAGTTGCTGCACTTGTGATAACGCGTCGTAGGTCACATGATAACGTCAACATGGCAGATGTCCGGTTCGCATTCATACTTAACGAGATTTGGCTATAAAGTACCTACTCTTTTAGCGCTCGTTAAGTAAGTACTTATTGAAATTAAGTACCTACTCATTGAGTATGCGGTTTGGAATCAGTGGCGCCGCCAGGGGGTGGCCAGGGGTGGCCGTGGCCACCCTTGGCCGACTCCTGGCCACCCCACTGGCCACCCCACTGGCCAGTATACATTTTAGTAGCATCAGTTATGCATTTCATCCCTAATGCACAGCCAGGCAGGCAAGCTGATCTAGACTTACGATCGCACACAGTAGCCCGCCCCTCCCCCGCCCCTCCGTACATGCCGCTGTTGCGCGCTCAGACAGCAACAGCTCAGCGCGTGCCCGTCGGTCAACAATTTTAAAAGAAGTTAAGAAAGAAGACGAAGACTACCGGTAAGTAAATAAGTAAAAAATATTCTTTAGTAAAAGAAGACGGGGAATTATGTGTCGTGACTTGCTTTTGGTTACAGTATACTGTTACAACAGCTTTTTGATGCGTCTTTGACATGTTTTGACAAGAGTTACCTAGCTAACGTCGTTAGCTGGTGCATGTATATGTGTAACGGAGTTTAAATAATGCTGTTAAATTCATGCATTAATAATTGGGAAAACTCGACATTGGCTGTTGCATCACTCGCATTTGTGTGCGTGATATTGCGGGCGGAGCTACGTCACCACCAGCAGAGTCTCACATCTCTCGCTGCTGGTCAGTCGCATCAATAAGAGCTGCGTCATAATAACAGAGTTTAGATTGTTTTCAAGTGCAAGGCTGGACTTTATAAACTACACATAAGTTTACTTCATGTGTGTGTTAGTTCCTAGTTTTGTCAGTCGAGTCATATGTGTTATTTGCAATGATGAAATGGAGTGTGTGGGCTATTATTATTAACCTGCTTCAACTCTGTTTATTTCATTTAAGAAATTCATGCAACGTGATGCACTGTCCGTTAAATATAACACAATAAACCAAAGTATATCAGTAGGAGTTTCCTTAAGTCTTTCTGATAGTTTTCTTCAGGCCAGTTTACCCATACGGAAATGTAATATACATAGCCTAGGTATATGAAATATATATATATGAAATATATCCACATATATAAAATATATATACCCATATATATGCCCATATATAAAACCTATTAGAAAATGGAACAATTGACATATAAAACCAGCCCATATATTTGATGTATGTATAATAGTGTTTTTTACATACTTGTCACATATATAATTATCAGTTTTCAAATAGAATTTGTGTAGTATTTGTTTTGTTTTTATGAGCTGGTCAAGAAGAGGTCAAATAATAATAAATAATACATTTTATTTATAAAAGATTCGAAAATGAGATAGAAATTGAAATGAAATGTGGATATGTAGACTTGAAATAAATAGTAAATAGTTTGGCATATATAAATTAAACATATCGGTGACATATATGGTCAAAACATACAGTATTATATAAATAATAATCATATACATCATATTAATATATGTCAATATACTCATTTAATATGTCAAATTTATATATGTTAAAAACCTATATCAACATATATGTAGAGATATATATGTTATAGCAATATATTGTCTTATATTTAACATATATGACGGCGTCACTAGCGATATAGGGATATGTCATATATTACATTTCCGAATGGGTTACTACAACAGTAGAATAAAATTCTGAAATTATGGTTTATAGTTTTGGTGTGCCACCCCAAGATTTTAAGTGGCCCCATCTGGCCACCCCTATGAAAAATTTCTGGAGGCGCCACTGTTTGGAATGCAGCCAAAGACCTCTTGTCTGTTCAGGCAAATTAATGAAGTGTATTAGAGAATCACGATTCACTAATTTGGCAAGCAGCTGGCCGGATGTCAATGTCGCTACATTTGTTTGATTTGGCATCTCTCGTGCTCGCCTTCCCACCTTGGGTTTTCGTAATGTTTAACGTCTTTATTTTGTTTCATTATTATTCATTGTTTGTACATATTGTAAAAATTGTTTTCTTCACTCATTCATTTTTGCCCTAGTCTGTGGATTAATAAATCCTTTCGAGCTGAGTGTTGAGAGTTAGTTTTCTTTTTCTTGCTCTGTCCTGCAAATTGAGATACACATACAATTTTTATAAAGTGTTGTTCCTTTATTCCCTAGACAACGTAAAAAGGGACGTAACAATGGGTATGGACGCACAATGCATGTAGTCTATATATATGTTAATGGGCCATAGGACGGAGAAATATCTATTTATGGGCCATAGATCACGTCACCGCGAGCTGTTGATGGCCATATAGACCGCACGCATTTGGAGCATTTCAAACATTTACACCTGTATTCACAATCATCTGTGGCAATATTTTAGCAAGATAAGTGTCATAGGCTAACCAAAACCGAACATTTATATTAGGGATGCACCGATACCACTTTTTCCAGACCGAGTCCGATACCGATACTTTCATTTTTGGTACTCGCCGATACCGATACCGTAACCGATACCTGTATTTTAAATTTTAAATTTTAAATTAATTTTTAATTCATGCATTTGTCATTTTTAAATGTATTGGTAGAGAAACCAAAAGAATATCAATCATATTAGTTGTTTATTAAATTGAAACTTAATTTGTTCATCAAATATATATTTAATGCACTGCATATTCATTACTGTATAAATTAAATATAGATGGATCTTTTTGTAAAGTTAAAAAAAAGGTAGCCTATTTAGTCAAGAGCAGTGAGTAATTTATTTGTCCTTTGTTTGATTAACATTAAAACACAGCGGCTGCTGCACCTTTAAGACCGAACGCACGGACCCCATTTGAATATACCGTCTGTTCACTTGAGATATAACAGACTTTGTTTATTAGGAAACTAGCCAAGACGGGCGTTTTTACATAGTTTTGTGTGAATTCATTCGTACAAGCGCAAGATGTGAAAGACTTCAATTCAGTATTCCCACGCTGAGACGCTGGTTTCGGGGCGCGTGCTTTGGATGTTTGAAGTTCATGTAACTTCTTGACCTGCAAATTTCTTCTAATAATGCAGGCAACCACTTGTTAAACATAAATAAGGTAACAGTTCATGTTTTACTTAAATATACTATTTAGTTTTAATCCAAATAACACGTGCTGAGTGAACGATCAGCAATCAAGAGCATTCAACAGAAGTGCTCTCTCTCTCTCTCATCCGACTGAACTACAAACTTTCCATTGACGTCTGATGCGCTCGACCAGCTCGCGCGTCTGTGCCGGGGTGCGCTCAATCCACTGCGCGTTTCTCTCTTATCAGCTCGCGCGCCACAGCTGCAACAACAACTGCTATACCGTTACTATATTCTGTTTAATATTTCAATAATAAGATATATTTACTTCATAAACAGCCTTCTTTTTTATCCCCATTATAATTTTTTGTTGTCAGTGTTTCTTTGTCTGGACACAAACACTGTACACACGCTGCCTGGTATCGGTTGTTGGTATCGGGGCATTTTTACGAGTACGAGTACAAGTACATGAGCTCAGTATCGAGTCGATACCCGATACTGGTATCGGTATCGGTGCATCCCTAATTTATATATACAAATATAATGTCTACCGTCTAGTATTTAGACAGTATCACATTTTACCGGAGGCTGAAATATATTTGCACTAAATCATATTTACACCTAAGCAGATATTCGCAAATAAGCTACATTACGCAAAAGTCAGTATTTTTAGCATGATAATCAGTGTCATAAGCTAATCAAAACGGAGTGAAATATAAATTGTTTTATTAACAAGGTTCGGGGAGGAGCACGTTCAGATAATTAACACAGATAATTAACACAAGTGGAGAGCACTCAGCAATCAATGGTAAGAGGTGTATATACACTCAGCAGTCTCACCTCGTTCCATTGACCTCCACCATGCCTTCTCCACGCTTCTAGTCCTAAACACTTACGTACGGGGGGAGTACTCTGGGTTCGGGCCGAACTCTGAGCTCGGAGCCCTCCCTCCGGACAGCACGCCAAATACGCATTAAACTCTACCCCCTCAAATTATATGTAAGTGTGAACTCGTGAATACAAATATGTTTAGAGATTAATATCACATTGAAACCGTTTACATGACCATATACACGAATGTTAGGGATATGAGTTCTATATAATCAGAAAAAGAATTATATAACACTAAACAACTTACTCGAACTTGTATCTTCGGCGGGATCAATTCGCTCTTGAAAACGGAGCCGTTCGTCTTCTGATTTGCAATCGTCTTTCTCTGAGGAAAAGGTGAATTCTTCCTCGCTGTCCAGAATTATCTGAAGGGCGACTTTACCGGAGAAGCGTGCCATCCTCAAAACGCGATGAATTATCAGTGAATCTGACGAGAAACTGCGTGTTTTCATGGCATTGATCGGGGGCGTGTGCGAGGCATATAGATCACCTAAACTATTACCATGTGAATATAGATCACCTAAACTATTACCATGTGAATATAGATCACCTAAACTATTACCATGTGAATAGCGCCGGGAGGCGTGGCGGCATCAGCTCATTAAAAATAATGAAGGGAGAACGAAAAACTGTGCCTCTCCTTGGTTTCAAACGGATTACATAAACTAAGAATATGTGTTTTTTAATATAAATTACTTCATTTAAAAGAAGAGAATTCTAACTTCATAAAGACAAATCTCTCGTTCCTGAGTGACAAGTATTCGCTGAGTCACAGTTCATTTTCGGACGCGTTTCAGAATGGACTTCTCTGACAGAGAGAAGGTAGAACTCGCATCATGTTTATTTTTCTTTATTTGGCGAAAGACACAACACTTTTGTTTTTATTGTGAGTATACACAAAAAAAAATAGAAACTTAACTGGATCGAATGATGTAAAACACTTAAATGTAAGATCAAAACCAACAGAGTATTTTGAATCTCTTTTGCACTGATAAGAAAAAAAGTGAGCAGATCACGCCGGCGTGAATGCCGACCCCAGAGGGTTAAGCAGCCTCACTGCATAAGGGTACAGTCTGTTAGCCAGTCTGGCTTTACTGGCACCAATGGACCTGTACCTTCTCCCTGAGGGCAGCAGGTGGAACAGGTGATGGGCCGGGTGATGCCGGTCCCACAGGATGTTGTGCACTCTCTTCAGACAGCAGGTATCATAGATGGTACTGATCTCTGGGAGAGTGGTCCCAATGATTTTACCCGCTGTTTTTACCACTCGTTAAAGTGCCTGCTGATGTGCCTTAGTGCAGCTGTACCACACTAAGAAACCATATGTCAAAACACTGCGGATGGCACAGTTGAAAAAGTTGACCATCAGCTGTTTTGGAATCCTGGCACTCCTATAGGTATGAGCATTGAAATCCTTTCAGTGATACGGTGTAAATAAGACGATCGATAGGCGAGACCACACGTGCAATGCTAGCGGGCTAACGTTAAAGCTAGTAGCGGAAGTTCGGAAAGTTGGATATAGCTAGCGATATCAAAGCAATCCGATTGTTCAACCGATTATAAAGAATAGTATCGGAGATATGTTCACACGCTGGAAAAATAGAAAATGCTCATTTATAAATGAGTGTAAAGAAGAAAATCAAGGATTTATTAATCAATTCGACGGAGCTCCAAACACAAACAACGCGTTCAGTCGCGACGCATGCGCAATTTATCCATTATTCATTTGAACGAACTTGAGCGTGCAAAAGACGAGATATGTAAACACCGGATCCTTGGCGACTACTGGTAGCTCGCGAGCGACGTGTTGGACAGCCCTGGAATAGAGAGTCTCCGCAACTGATTAAAGAGCGTGAAGAAACTGTGTGAAGAACACTTTATCTGCACAAGGCCTACTGATCGCAGAGTCAACGAGCATTTTTATTTAAAAAACAACACATTTCAGCGTGCTAGATCGCCTATTATTTAACAAATTAACTAAATGGATGCTCTGCAAGTTAACTGGTGATGTTTTATTTATGTGTATTGGTACATCCGAAGAGGGGCGGACTCGGACCAAAAAGTGGCCCTGGACTTTCTGGCTCACAGCAGCCCACCACATCCCACATCATAACACATTGACACATATGTGCAGAATAATTTTTAACACCACTTATAGCATAAAAATATAACACAATTCAAAAATAAATAATATAAAACTATCAAGACAGCATATCAGCTAGACAGGGGAGCTAGAGCCGTCAGAGCTGCTGAACTGCTACTCTTCGAGCCAAATTAACTATCTGTTCATTTGAAGCATTTCACAGCATCTACCTCTAATGCTTTTTTTTAACATGTAACTTTTCAGCTCCACATTTTCTTTTCTTCCCCTTTTCATCTATGGACAATTGTTTGTAATTATCTGCTCAGAGAAATTCGACATAACGAATCAATCTCTCTCTCTCTGTAAATTAAGCCTGGAACACACCAAGCTGACGGTCGGCCGTCGGGCAGTTTTTGTGCGTCGGCCAACTAAGTTTTCTCACTGTGTTCCGCACCGTTGGCTGAAAGTGGTCCTCGTCGGCTTTGTTTCGGCCGATCCGACATATTGAACCAGCGTCGTGCCGTAGGTGAAAGAGGGAACTCTGACTTGTTCACTAAGCTGAACAGACAATCAGTGCACGATAATATTAGCAAAACAGCGAGCAAAGAAGTAAAAACGGCACTGATAGAAGGCTGTTCTAATGTTACGTCCTCTTACCTGAGTGTTCCTTGGCGAATATTTCAATATTAACATGAGCGGAATGAAATAAAGAAAGTGTTTAGCAGGAATGATATTCAAAACCTTAAGCAGACACTGCTTAGTTTATGGTTTGTGTATCTGCAGCCGGCAGAACGCGCATTCTAGCTGACAGTCGGCTGTAGTTCTCTCGGTGTGTTCAAGTGCAGCTTTTTTCCCGCAACACAGGCGACGCGAGCAGATGCAGTCCAGCAATATTTATGTTCATCCTAAATATAAGCAAAGGTTACCATATTTTATTTTGAACCAAAATAGCACCATTAATTGTTTAAAGTGAGGAAAAAAATGCATTTTATTTAATGTTGCTTGAGTAAAATGTAGCCTGTGTCATAATGAAACACCCCTGTCCTGAAAATGGTCTGAGTAGGCTATTTTTCGTACTTAATATCGCGAGCAAGCGAGGGCCCCGTGAGCGCTGAGCGAGCAGGAACGAGTAGTGAGTTGTCGTCGAAAAAGATGGATAAAGCAAAAAAGCTGGTGGGGGCTGAAATAGAAAAAGAAAGAGGGAAAAGGAGATGGCATGTCAGTTGATGCGACAGCAGCTAAATAAGTGGATGGTGAAAGGCAACAGGTAGGATTTAAAGTGTGACGTCCAGGCATGTAGGCTACTGGCCATCAACACGGCCATCTGCTGTTGGGCCGACGTGCTTTTTGGGCCGATACAACTCTCTTTTTTTTAAAAGTCTTAACGCACCATAAAACTCGTACATTCGTTTTGTTTTGTTCCGCTTAATCGGCGGCGCTGGGTTAGTGCCGGTGTAATGCATTGGTCAAAAAAAATGTACCAATAGTTTTTTTTCTGAAACACCAGCCCAAACACCGTAGATCAGCGGCCCATTGGTTATTTTCTTGATGGTCCCCCTTCTGACACTGGGTAGTTGCACCCCTGAGTCTCTCTGTTAAATGTTATTATTTACCTTTATTTAACCAGGTAGGCACATAGAGGACTCATTCTCATTAAAAACGGCGACCTGGCCAAGATAAAGCGTCATAGTGCAGACAACAATAAGTTACACATAAAAGACAAGACAATGTAGTACAGGTTACAAACAGGTGTTCAGTTGAAGCACATCATACAACAATAAATCAAAATACAATAACTAGACAATTCCTAGGAATCAGTGCTTAAGAACGTACTAGGTAAATAAACTATATGAAAGTAAAGTGCAGTTTGCATTAT
The DNA here is from genome assembly GCF_949152265.1 of Phoxinus phoxinus. Classification (NCBI taxonomy): domain Eukaryota; kingdom Metazoa; phylum Chordata; class Actinopteri; order Cypriniformes; family Leuciscidae; genus Phoxinus; species Phoxinus phoxinus. The sequence continues at coordinate 55,877 of NW_027639426.1, read as the reverse complement.
TAACAAGTAACAGTACAGAGAGAGAAAATGATAAATAATAATTGCTCTAGTTAGTTAAATTAGGAAGTCCAAGGCACTCGAAATATGTGAAAAAAAGTTAAAAAGCCTTTATTGATGGATGGCTCTAAACATTAAAAATGGTGACAGATCCACCTACGCGTTGCGGCTACATGCCTTCGTCAGGGTGTGTACACCCTGACGAAGGCATGTAGCCGCAACGCGTAGGTGGATCTGTCACCATTTTTAATGTTTAGAGCCATCCATCAATAAAGGCTTTTTAACTTTTTTTCACATATTTCGAGTGCCTTGGACTTCCTAATTTAACTAACTAGATTCTGTATCCCATCCAAAGAGCACCGAGTTTTTTACACCCTGAAGCAGCACTTCTATTTGCATCCTTTGCTTTAATAATTGCTCTAGTTTACACAGGAGGAAAATGATAATGCTAACATGAACAATGGTGTGACAGTAGGTTAATTATCAATCGTTTGAAAGTGGATAACGGAACAATAGATTCAAGCCTTAAAGTTTTTTGGAGTTCGTTCCAATCATTGGCGGCAGAAAACTGAAAAGAAAAACGGCCGAAGGAAGTGCGGGCATTGGTAGTGGTTAATGAGATGAACCTACTTGAGCGTAGATTGCGAGAGGGAGAAGCTACCAAAATTAAGTTTCTCAAGTAGGTAGGGCCTTTGCCTAAAATAATTTTGTATATGAAGTAGAACCAGTGTCTTTGACGTCGGATGTGAAGGGAAGGCCAACCAATGAGTGTGTAGAGATTACAATGGTGAGTGCTAAATGGGGCGTTGGTGGCAAAGCGTATAGCACAGTGGTATAGTACATCCAACTTTCTAAGTAGAGTGTTAGAAGCAGATCTGTAGACCACGTCACCAAAGTCTAAGATGGGAAGAATAGTCATATTCACAAGAGCATGTTTAGCAGGGAGGGTGAAAGAAGCTCTGTTACGAAAAAGAAAACTGATCCTGGATTTGATTTTAGACTGGAGTTTGTTGATATGGGTATGGAAAGAGAGAGAAGAGTCTAACCAAATACCTAGGTATTTATAAGTGTCAACAATCTCCAAAACAAAACCGTCCAAAGTAGAAATTTGATTTGTGTATGAAGGTGCAGAGAGAGATCGATTGAAAATCATGCATTTGGTTTTACTAGGGTTTAAAAGTAGTTGAAGTCCGCGGAATGAATTTTGTATGCTATTGAAACTTGCTTGAAGGTTGTTTAGTACAGTGTTCATAGATGTGTCAGGAACAGACGGGTTCGGAGACGAAAGCTGGTTAACTCTCTTTAATGAAAAATAAGACACCGCCTCTTAGGCTGAATAAACAGAAAGTCTCTTAACAAAAGGTATAAGGAAGATTCTCCGTTGATCTCTCCAGTAGTCGAGACGGATTCAGCCGGAGGCCCGGTTAACTTCAATCCGATGAAGTAATACCCACGGGTGCGATGAGGATCCCTCTCCTATGCTCCACGGAGACGACTGAATAGCATAGAAGTGGCAAACACAGCAGAAGATAATTCTCCAGATAACAAACACTCACAACAGGACAGGACAGGACAGGACACGGAGCTATCTTCAGAGAAGTAACGATAGAGGTCACGAATTGCATGAGGAACAAACAATAATCCGACAATACAGACAAGTCAGGGAGAACAAGATATAGTGTGGAAATAAAGGGAAGATAGAGAACAGGTGTGTTGATGGAACGATCATGAGATCCAGCTGACGGTAATGAGAGGAGGCAAAAGGTGTGTGTGCGAGAATGTAAGGAAAAGAGAAGGTATGACACAAACTGACCAGCAGAGGGAGACAAAGGAAAGAAAACCAAGAAGGAGAGAACCAGGATCATGACAGTACCCCCTCCTCAAGGTGCGCCCCCTGGCGCACCAGAAGGAGAGGACTGACGGGAGCGAAAGAATTCGTCAATGAGCGAGCGGTCCAGGACGTCCCGGGAGGGGATCCAGCATCTCTCCTCAGGACCATAACCCTCCCAGTCGACAAGAAACTGATGACCCCTCCCCCTGGGGCGAACGTCGAGCAGTTTGCGAACTCGGTAAACGGGAGACCCTTCGACACGGACCTGGGACATGACAGGACGAGGTGAGACACGAACAACAGGTTTTACACAAGAAACATGAAATACAGGGTGAACCCGTCTGAGATTGGCTGGCAGACGAAGCTTTACTGAGACCGGGTTGAGGACCTTAACGACGCGGAATGGCCCAATGAATTTGGGAGCGAGCTTGCGCGAGGGGTACTGAAGAGGAAGGTTGGTAGTAGAGAGCCAAACCTTCTGACCACAAGTATAACGGGGACTCTTCACGCGGCGTCTATTGGCGGCCCGAAGCGTAACGGAACGCGACTTTCGAAGGGCGGAATTAACCATTCTCCAAGTTCGCTTGCAACGTTGGATAAACGCCTGTACGGAGGGAACCTTAGACTCTGTATCAGTGGAGGGAAAGAGTGGTGGTTGGTACCCTAGACAGCTCTGAAACGGCGAAAGACCGGTGGCAGAAGCGGGAGCGGAGTTATAGGCGTACTCGGCCCACGGAAGCTGTTCGACCCAGGATGCAGGATTACGAAACGCAAGACAGCGCAACAGACGGCCAATAGTTTGGTTAGCGCGTTCGGCCTGCCCATTCGTCTGGGGGTGATACCCGGAGGAGAGGCTGGCAGAGGCACCAATAAGGCGACAAAACTCCTTCCAAAAGAGGGAGGAGAATTGTGGTCCTCTGTCAGAAACTACGTTCTCGAGGAGGCCGTGGATTCTAAAAACGTGATCAACGACGACCTGAGCGGTCTCTCTGGCGGACGGAAGCTTCGGCAGAGGAATGAAGTGAGCGGCCTTAGAAAAGCGATCAATAACCGTGAGAATAACCTGGTTACCTCGGGAGGGAGGAAGTCCTGTGACGAAATCAAGGGCAATCTGAGCCCACGGGCGAGACGGAACGGGTAACGGTCTTAGATAACCAGCCGGGGGTCTATTACTGATCTTGGTCTGGGCGCAGATAGAACAGGAAGCGATAAAGCGGCGAATGTCTCGCTCACGGGAGGGCCACCAGAACCTCTGTCGAATGACGGCAATGGTACCTCGGACCCCCGGGTGAGCGAATAATTTAGATGAATGACCCCACTGAAGAACGGCCCGACGGGCGGAAAAAGGGACAAACAAAAGACCCTCAGGACAGAGTCGTGGCGTCTGGGTACGGGATAGCGCGCGCTTGACCAAACGTTCGATTCCCCAGTTGGCCGTGCCTACTATTAACCCCTGGGGAAGAATCCCCTCCTCCGTAGGCACGGTCTCTGGAGAAGGAAACTGGCGAGAGAGAGCGTCCGGCTTCTGATTCTTGGACCCCGGTCGATAAGAAATGGTAAAATCAAATCGCGTAAAGAAAAGAGACCAGCGAGCCTGACGGGCATTAAGTCTCTTGGCAGAACGAATGTATTCGAGGTTCTTATGATCAGTCCAAACCACGAACGGAACCGCGGCTCCCTCCAGCCAGTGACGCCACTCACCTAACGCTAGACGAATGGCCAGAAGCTCTCGGTTGCCTACATCATAATTCCGCTCGGCAGGAGTAAGACGATGCGAAAAAAAAGCGCAGGGGTGAATCCGCTCATCAGCTGCGGAACGCTGAGAGAGGATGGCCCCTACACCTACTTCCGAAGCGTCGACCTCGACGATAAACTGTCTCTCTAACTCCGGGGTAACCAGAATCGGAGCGGACGAAAAAAGATGTTTGAGGTGCTCAAAAGCCGCCTGGGCGGTCTCAGTCCAGGAGAACCGAGTCTTAACCGACGTGAGCGCAGATAGAGGAGCCGCTATCTGACTAAAATTCTGAATAAAGCGCCGATAAAAATTTGCAAACCCCAGAAAACGTTGAAGGGCAACGCGAGACTCAGGACAGGGCCAATCGGTAACAGCGCGAACTTTGACAGGGTCCATACTGATCCCCTGGGCGGAGATAACAGAACCGAGAAAAGAAACAGACGGCGCGTGAAAAGTGCATTTCTCGGCTTTGACAAATAGACGATTCTCTAAGAGTCGCTGAAGAACCTGTCTGACGTGCTGCACATGAACTTGGAGATTAGGAGAGAAAATCAAAATATCGTCCAGGTAAACGAACACGAATAGGTTTAACATGTCCCTGAGAACGTCATTAACAAGCGCTTGGAACACGGCCGGGGCGTTGACCAATCCGAACGGTAGAACGCGATATTCGAAGTGGCCAAGGGGTGTATTAAACGCAGTTTTCCACTCGTCACCCTCCTTGATACGGACAAGATGATAGGCGTTGCGAAGGTCCAGTTTTGTGAAGCATTGTGCCCCCTGCAGGATTTCAAAGGCTGAAGACATAAGGGGCAAGGGATATCGGTTCTTAACCGTTATGTCATTCAGACCTCTGTAATCAATGCAGGGGCGCAGCGAACCATCCTTCTTCTTCACAAAAAGAACCCTGCGCCCGCCGGAGAGGTGGAGGAGACAATAGTACCCGCGTCTAATGACTCGGAAAGGTACTTCTCAAGAGCCTTGCGTTCGGGCGGTGACAGAGAATAGAGCCTCCCGCGGGGGGGCGTAGTTCCCGGGAGAAGCTCTATGCCACAATCGTAGGGTCGGTGGGGTGGGAGAGATGCTGCCCGGGAACGACTGAAAACCGCCCGCAGATCGAAGTACTCCTCAGGAACACCGGACAAATCCCCTGGTTCTTCCTGAAAAACAGAAACAGTGGACACGGGAGAAACAGCAGACACAAGACATTTTACATGACAGGCAAGACCCCAGGAGAGTATGGAATTCTTAGCCCAGTTAATATGAGGGTTATGTTCGGTCAGCCAAGGATGGCCCAAAACTAAAGGTATATTAGGTGAATTAAAAATTAAAAAAGAAATAGTCTCTGTGTGGTTGCCAGATACGGTGAGACTCACCGGTGCAGTGGAACAACTAATCTGAGCGAGAACGCTGCCATCCAGAGCGAAGACAGAAGTGGTGTCCTGGAGATTAATAAGGGGACTACCCTGCTCGAGAGCCCAGGTCTCGTCCATAAAATTTCCCTCGGCACCAGAGTCTATTAGAGCCGGACAGGTGGTGGAAGAATCAGTCCAGCGGAGGAAAACAGAGAAAGTCGTTCGGGAGCGTGGTAGAGGGTCCAGCGAAGAAGCGCTCACCAGTCTCCCTCTCATGACTGGTGAGCTCTGGCTTTTACCGGACACGCAGTAACAAAGTGCTTGTCCGATCCACAGTAGAGACAGAGGCGGTTGACAATCCGGCGCTGGCGTTCGGTGGCCGAGATTCGTATCCCTCCCAGCTGCATAGGTTCAGCGTCGGTGGAAGTTAGCGGAAAACTGGCTGAGGATGATGGAGTGGGCGTGGTCAGAACACGGCGAGCGCGTTGGCGAAGTTTAAAGCGCTGTTCCACGCGCAGTGCTGAATCGATCAGAGGATCGAGGTGAGTTGGAACCTCTCGGGACAATACCTCGTCCCTTATCTCTGCATTAACCCCCTGGGGTCGGCAATCACGCCGGCGTGATCTGCTCGCTTTTTTTCTTATCAGTGCAAAAGAGATTCAAAATACTTTGTTGGTTTTGATCTTACATTTAAGTGTTTTACATCATTCGATCCAGTTAAGTTTCAATTTTTTTTGTGTATACTCACAATAAAAACAAAGTGTTGTGTCTTTCGCCAAATAAAGAAAAATAAACATGATGCGAGTTCTGCCTTCTCTCTGTCAGGGAAGTCCATTCTGAAACGCGTCCGAAAATGAACTGTAACTCAGCGAATACTTGTCACTCAGGAACGAGACATTTGTCTTTATGAAGCTAGAATTCTCTTCTTTTAAATGAAGTAATTTATATTAAAAAACACATATTCTTAGTTTATGTAATCCGTTTGAAACCAAGGAGAGGCGCAGTTTTTCGTTCTCTCTTCATTATTTTTAATGAGCTGAGGCGGCCACGCCCCCCGGCGCTATTCACATGCTAATAGTTGAGGTGATCTATACGCATCGCACACGCCCTCCGATCGATGCCATGATGAAAACACGCAGTTTCTCGTCAGATTCACGGATAGTTCATCGCGTTTTGAGGATGGCACGCTTCTCCGGTAAAGTCGTCCTCCAGATGATTATGGACAGCGAGGAAGAATTCACCTTTTCCTCAGAGAAACGGTTGCATCTCAGACGGAGAACGGCTGCATTTTCAAGAGCGAATTGATCCCACAGAGGATACAAGTTCGAGTAAGTTGTTTAGTGTTTATATAATTCTTTTCTGATTATATAGAACTCATGTGAATTTTCAGACTATATTTTGCTTAGTTTTGGTTAGCTTTTGACATATTACAGGAAAGATTGCCTTACAATATCCCTAACATTCGTCGTGTTTCAATGTGATATTACTCTCTAAACATATTTGTATTATATTTCAATCCGTTTTGATTAGCTTATGACACTGATTATCATGCTAAAAATACTGACTTTTGCGAATATCTGCTTAGGTGTAAATATGATTTCGTGCAAATATATTTCAGCCTCCGGTAAAATGTGATACTGTCTAAATACTAGACATTATATTTTTATATTTAAATGTTCGGTTTTGGTTAGCCTATGACACACGCTAAAATATTGCCACAGATGATTGTGAATACAGGTGTAAATGTTTGAAATGCGTGCGCAGATAATGGCCATCAACAGCTCGCGATCTATGGCCCATAAATAGATATTTCTCCGTCCTATGGCCCATCAACAGATATATAGACTACATGCATTGTGCGTCCATACCCATTAATCGCCCATCTTTGGATAATGTATGCTAACACAGTTGTTTTTATTTTTTTAGGAATGTGTTTGCATCACACTCTCCTTCTCCAGCACCGCAGAGGACGCAGGTGTCGTTCAGTTCTCAATCGAGAATGATGGTAAGTGCACAGACGTAATATTTTACTGATGAAATGTAATTGTGTTTACAATATACATAATATACTCGTCATAATATACAAGTAGGGCCTACCTATTCTTGTGTGAAATTACAAAATCGGTTGTCTTTTTCTTAATCCATGGCCATAGTGATTGATAGCGATAATAATACAGTTTCGTTGATTGTGTTATCAACAGATGTGACAATGAACATGTCCAAGCACCGGTCCCGAAGAGAGCCATGGCAAACAAGCAACAGGTCCAAGTCCACCCTGTCATGGAAAACCGAGACTGATGTTGACATGGTTGCACAGACTGCGTGATTCCTGCCAGGGAAACTGGACCGCAAGTGACCTCTGTTTACTCACATTCGCCCATGAGTCTGTTTGTAACAGTATACACTACCTTTCTTTCTTTTTTTTAAAGGATGTGTTAAGATATATTGTTAGGAAAGATTTCTATTTTGAATAAATGCTTTTCTTTTTAATAATAATAATAATAATAACTGTTTTTCCAACATTGATAATACCTGATTATCAAATCATGATATTAGAATGATTTCTGAAGGATCATGTGACACTGAAGACTGGAGTAAGGATGCTGAAAATTCAGCTTTGATCAAAGAAATAAATTATATTTTAAAGTATATTAAAATAGAAAATCATTATTTTAAATTGTAATAATATTTCACAATATTACTGTTGTTTCTGTATTTTTTATCAAATAAATGCAGCCATCTTCCAAAAATATAAAAAATATTAAAAATGGTAATGTGTCCAAACGTTTGACTGGTACTATATGTTTATATATGTACGGTAGCACTGTGGTCTTGTGAGGCACAACATTTAGTTCCTCCACATAGAGGAATTACAATAAAAACAGATTAAAAAACAAAACCTTTGATTCTCCTCTCATTCTCAGATTCTCCTCTCTGCCTCACAGCACTTGATGGGGCATTAGCCATGGATGGGGGAGTGTCTATTGTCTCCCCTCATTCATATTCATGGCCATCAACACCCCTACGCATAAAGCAGTGCTGGCACAAAAACTGACTTGCAAAGTTTAAATCATTATATTGTTGTTTTGTGAAAGAGTGATCAGAATGATTTTCACATCATTTTGTAGTAAACATTCCAGCCTACAAGAATGGTAACTCAAAAGTCTTGTGCCAAACTATTCAGTATGAGTTATATGAGCTCATTGCAGTGACAAATTTTTTCCCAAAACTTACTAACCACGCATAATATTTTTTTTCTATAAAATGCAAACATGTAACTTCCATTTTGCTCACATATTATTGTAGCAGAGTTGGTGCTGCAATACAGCATAATTATGTGTTGGCCAAAGGTATGTTGTAAGTAGCTGAAATAAGCACAAATGTCAGGGCATGTCAAAACCTCTCAAGGGCCCCAAAAACCCCTCAGACCCCAGGGGGTTAAGACCCTCAGTGAAGCGGGCCACTAGGGCAGGTTCGTTCCAACCGCAAGAAGTAGCGAGGGTCCGAAACTCCACGGAAAAGTCGGAAACAGTGCGTCGTCCTTGTCGTAGAGAGGACAATGCACGAGAAGCCTCAGGACCATGGACAGAGCGATCAAAAACTCGCAGCATCTCCTCCTTAAACAGGGAGTAACGATTCAGACAGTCACCATCGGCATTCCAAACAGCCGTTCCCCACTCGCGGGCCCTACCCTTAAGGAGTGAGATCACATAGGCTATGCGGGAACGCTCTCTCGTGTAGGTAGATGGCTGGAGTGAGAAAACGACCTCGCACTGGGTCAGAAAAGGCAGGCATTCCGTGGGTTCGCCAGAATAACAAGGGGGGTTATTTACCCGTGGCTCAGGGGCATCCTGAGTGCCAGGCTGCACCGCATCCATACGGACCAGGTGAAGCTGTTGAGAAAGATCGGCCACTTGAGCTGACAATGAGTCCACTGCACGACGTGCCGCGGAGAGTTCCTCTTCGTGTCTTCCCAGCAAAGCTCCTTGCATCTCCACGGCGGCTTGGATAGGGAGTTCACCAGCACGATCCATGTCTGGTCGGATTATTCTGTCAGGAACAGACGGGTTCGGAGACGAAAGCTGGTTAACTCTCTTTAATGAAAAATAAGACACCGCCTCTTAGGCTGAATAAACAGAAAGTCTCTTAACAAAAGGTATAAGGAAGATTCTCCGTTGATCTCTCCAGTAGTCGAGACGGATTCAGCCGGAGGCCCGGTTAACTTCAATCCGATGAAGTAATACCCACGGGTGCGATGAGGATCCCTCTCCTATGCTCCACGGAGACGACTGAATAGCATAGAAGTGGCAAACACAGCAGAAGATAATTCTCCAGATAAACACTCACGACAGGACAGGACAGGACAGGACAGGACACGGAGCTATCTTCAGAGAAGTAACGATAGAGGTCACGAATTGCATGAGGAACAAACAATAATCCGACAATACAGACAAGTCAGGGAGAACAAGATATAGTGTGGAAATAAGGGGAAGATAGAGAACAGGTGTGTTGATGGAACGATCATGAGATCCAGCTGACGGTAATGAGAGGAGGCAAAAGGTGTGTGTGCGAGAATGTAAGGAAAAGAGAAGGTATGACACAAACTGACCAGCAGAGGGAGACAAAGGAAAGAAAACCAAGAAGGAGAGAACCAGGATCATGACAAGATGGGCCGAAGGTGTAGAGAATAGTGTCATCTGCATATAGATGTATCAAAGAGTCACCTGCGGCCAGGGCCACGTCGTTAATGTAGGCGGAAAAGAGTATGGGGCCCAGAATTGAGCCTTGTGGCACCCCCGTAGAGACAGCCAGTGGGCTAGATAGCAAGCCCTCAGATTTGACACACTGGAATCTATCTAAGAAGTAATTAGTGAACCAGGCAAGGCAGTGATTTGAAAGACCCAGACTCTTTAACCTACCAATAAGAATGGTATGATTGACGGAGTCAAAAGCTTTGGCCAGGTCTATAAAAACAGCTGCACAGTAATGTTTGCGGTCGATAGCAGATATGATGTCATTTATGACTTTGAGTGTGGCTGAGGTGCACCCTCTACCAGCTCGGAAGCCCGATTGCATATCGGATAGGCTATGGTTAGATTCAAAATAGTTAGTGATCGGTTTGTTTACCAGGTGTTCAAAAACCTTAGAAAGACAGGGTAGAATAGAAATTGGTCTGTAGCAATTGGGGTCTAAATTGTCTCCCCCTTTGAAAATAGGGATTACAGCAGCAACTTTCCAGTCTTTCGGGATATAAGAAGTGTCAAGAGAGAGATTAAAAATGGCAGTTATGGGTGTAGCAATAACAGGAGCAGCCAATTTTAAAAATAAGGGGTCTAAATTGTCCAGTCCAGCTGATTTGGATGGAACGAGATTTTGTAATTCCGTCAAAACATCAACTATCTGGATGTGGGCAAAAGAAAAGAGTGGCAGACTGACTGGGGGAACTATGGGCTGTGGTGGGTTTATAGCTGTGACAGAAGGTGCCAGATGGAAAGCGTGTCCAGCTCTTACAAAGTGTTTGTTAAAGTTCTCTATAATGTCTGACTTTTTAGTGGTGACAGTGTTTTCAAATCTTAAAGCGGTGGGCAGCTGGGCAGAAGTGTTATTACCTTCCATAGACTTTATTGTGTCCCAGAATTTTTTATTGTTTGTACCACAGGAAGATCATTTTTGTTTGAAAAAACTAGATTTAGCGTTTCTAACTGCCTGTGTGTACTGGTTTCTTGCTTCCCTAAATAATTGCATGTCATGGGGATGTTTCGACGCTAATGCGGCACGCCACAAGGTGTTTTTGTGTTGGCTTAGGTTTGTTAGGTCTGGAGTATACCAAGGACTGTATCTAAGCTTAGTTCTAAATTTTTTGAGTGGTGCATGTTTGTTTAAGCAGGCAAGAAAGGCGTTTTTAAAAAAGAACCAGGCATCCTCCACAGTAGGGATAAGTTCAATGTTCTTCCAGGACACTTGAGCTAAATCAAATAAAAAAGCTTGCTCACTAAAATGATTTAGGGAGCGTTTGAATAAGATAAGGGGAGGACTTTTAATGGCTGATCCATTGTGCATGCATGCAATAAGGCAATGGTCACTAATGTCCTGACTAAAAACAGCGGACGAGAATTTAGTGGGTAGATTAGTTAGGGCGATATCAATGAGAGTGCCTTTGTCTGCCGATTTCAGGTTGTATCTAGTGGGTTCGTTGATTATCTGCATAAGGTTTAGGGCATCGAGCTTAGATAATAAATTGTTTGTAGGGTTAAGCATGTCGTAATTCAAATCACCTAACAGTCGAAACTCTGAGGATAGATGAGGAGCAATTAATTCGCAGATGGAATCAAGCGCACATCTAGGAGCGGAGGGGGGTCTGTAACAGACTGCTACGGTGAAAGATTTATTGTTAGAAACACAAATTTTTAACATTAGAAGTTCAAATTTTTTTGTAATGGACTTGGATAAAATGACAGTGCATTGTAAATGCTTCCTACAGTATAGCATAACTCCGCCTCCTTTCGATGACCTATCTTGCCGGTAGATATTATAATTAGGGATAGATACATCTGAGTCTTTGATGGTGTTTCTAAGCCAAGACTCTGAGACGGCTAGTATATCAGGATTGGCTGTAAGTACAAGGGCAGTAAGTAAATCTAATTTAGGAAGGAGACTTCTAATGTTAATGTGCATGAATCCAAGATTTTTACGGTTGCAGAAATCTGCATAAGAAAACCCATTAGGGATAGGAACAGCTGTGTTGACTGACGGTCCAGGGTTAGATTCAATATCACCAGAAGAACTAAGTAAAAATAGAATTAATATACGACAAAAGCTGTTAAAAATTGGGTGCCTAGTGCCATAAATAGGCAGGGGGAACAACTTGGAAGAGTATAGGATGTTAAAAGCACTATGTGTAGACAAGGGTATTATAAAATAAATGTGCTGAGATGGTAGACCTAACCATTGGGTGATGAGGAAGGAGTTGTCATCTCTATGAATAAGTGTGTCAGTCAGGGTTTTTGAAAAAGTGGGGGGAGGGGTGAAGGGGTAGAATGAAGTATGTTGGGCTAAACTAAAAGGGTTACAGTATAACAAAACAATACAAGCTAACTCCAGTGAGCGTAAACGGCTCATGTTGCTCATAAAATAAATTTTTTTTTTTTTTTTTTTTTTTTACTAAAAATCAATTTCCAACTTGAAAACTTAGGTAAAAACTAGACTAACGTGAGTTACTAAAATAGATAACAGGAAAAATACATGACCCAATTTAATGAAACACAACACTGCACAGCATTGGTATACGTTGTAGAATAAAAAGTCAGACATACAGAAATACAGTGAAGTCCAATGCAAAATAAGCCTGATGGCTGTGGATGATGACCGTATTGTAAAAATCAAAATAGCGGGTACGGTCAGTCTGAGGCGAAGATAAAATGAAACAGAGCCAGATCGTACAAATATCCCCAGCTAGCCAAAGGACAAGCTAGCTCCAATGCTAGCTCGTGCTGGCCAATGTCAACAGCCGTTAATTCGAGAGATGTTATGAGCAGTCCAGATCAATGAGTGATCAATGTTCACAGAATGAAACACGTTTGTGCAAGTTTGAGAACAACAGTCTATCAATCCAATAAGACCGTAGATGGCCTAGAGGACCCAGGCCCAACCCGCCGCTTGGATGATCGAAACACTGTCAGCAGATAAATCATGAAGTGGGATGCTTACTCACGGCATGTTCACTTGGTTCAGAGGTTGGTGATGTGATCCAGACGTCCTCTGATACGGGTATGTTCCTTACGCCGAATACCAGTAGCAGTGTGAAACGGGGCTAGCAGCCTCCAGTTCTGAAAGTGCAATGTAAACAAAGGCCCCAGCTAGCTGGAAAACAAGCTCGTGCGGGCCGATGTCAACAGCCGTTGACTCATTCGATGTTAAGAGCAGTCCAGACCAATGTTGCTAGCAAAGATCCACTGGCACAGATCGACTCCCAGAAACAATATTGCTGACATACACAGTTAGGACAAAGTAGGATGAGATCGACTGTTTAGTGCGTAAATATAGTTGAAGTAAAAGACAAAAAGAATAAGGAATAGATGAGGCAAAAAATAAATAAAATAACTGAACAAAAGTAAAGTAACAATGCATGTGCAAGATAATTACACGGACAGTAACAAACACGTCTGCAGCTCAGTCGGCCATCTTGGATTAAGTGAAATGTATGTGTTAATGTAGGAGAGAGAGAGAGAGAGAGAGAGAGAGAGCACACGGATGAAATGAGTAGCCTATAGCAGTTTTGGGGAGGCCCTTTCACTGGACCTTTTCAGGGGCCCAGTCATTTCTCTGTACTGTTGGCACCTGCACCGAGAGGATTTTGTACATCTACTTGTCGAATAAAAGTTCTACTTCATTAACTTTTAAAATACATCAAAACAAAATATGATGTAACTGACCCTGAATGATGAGCAGCAGCTATTGCATCAGTGCATTCACTGTGTTAAGATGTGTTGCTTTCACACCTCTAATGAATAGATCATCTCTGCATTCAGCACAGGTGTTAACAGCACCCTCAGGTACACATTTACTCAACAGCAAACCGTAATGGCTATAATTGGTCTTCAGAGTTTACTGTACACACTCTGTCAGTTCAAATCTAGACTAAAAACACATCTCTTCGGCCTAGCATACACATAACACGTTATAGACTTATATAATTCAATGTTAGGCTGCATAGTTTAGAACAGCCGGGACCGGGAACACTTCCCGTAAATCCTGATGTACTTGGTACATCATAAGAAGGATGGCGTCCATGCTAATATTATTCTCTCTGTCTATCCCGAGAAATACTCTGATTCTTTCTGAACTTCATACACTGTTCACTCATTGGCCAGAGGAGAACTGGCCCCCGACTGAGCCTGGGTTCTCCCAAGGTTTTTTTCTCCATTCTCTCACCTGATGGAGTTTTGGTTCCTTGCCGCTGTTGCCTTGCCTTCTGGCTTGCTTAGTTGGGGACATTTAATATTCAACAATATTATAGATCTGCCTTAAAGGTGGACGATGATGAAATTGTTTTTTGTATTATTTTCATGTTATCACTGTGAAGCTGCTTTGATACAATCTGTATTGTAAAAAGCGCTATATAAATAAAGGTGACTTGACTTGACTTGACTTCAACTCCAGTAAAGTTAACGTTAACGTTACCGACAGTTAGTTAGGTGCACCTGTGAAAAGTGAAATTAATGAAATTATGTACAATATTTTGAAGGTGTGCAAGATGGGTGCAGAACCTGAGGAATGCTACCTTGACAGGGATAAGCTCCCAGCTGCTCCATCAGAGCTACAGGATGTGCAGTGCACATTTCCACCCGAGCCAGTTTAAAAGGCCATCAGATGTGTATGTATAATTGAGAATATATAGTAATAGTATATAATAATTATAGAATACTGATATTTCAAATGTATTTTATAAACATCAAAGATTTTATTATAAAAACAGTCATGCAGGATTGAACTGGAATGGAGTGTCCACTATGGTTAATGCCCCTAACCCACTGCCACCACTGGACATAGAGCACAAGAGAAAACCACCAAAGACACGCCAGGAGTTGCCACCAAAGAAACGTAAGAGTCTATATTATGTTACAGGTTGACTTATTCTCAGTCTTAATGTCTATCAAATACTATCAACATCTTGTTCTGCTGTTGAATGATTTTTGTAAAAAATGATTTAATGTTTTTTTTCTAAGTTACAAATATTGTGTTTTTTTTGTCTGTTTTTTTACAGGGAAACAGAGTCACACCACTGGTCCATTTTTAGAGGAACATAGCTTTCCTGATGATGATGCTGTCGCAGGTCCTTCGTCGCTACCATCATGGCACAACCACGGCTTTGCATTGGATGGAGATGAAATCACCTGGGCTGTTCTGGAAGATCTATATGCTTACGACAGCAGACAGGTCTCACAAAGAAGCATGTTTATCTCCCTCCTTTTGCCTCCATGCGAGTAAAGTTCACTACACAGGTCTTGAGTCATTCAGTTGCTGTAGGAATCAAGACACTGGCACAGATAAAGTAGCTCAAAGCCCAACCACAGAGAAACTACATGGCCGCTGCCAAATTCTGCGAGAACTTTGATGGATCCTCAAGGATTCTTGCAAGCTTAAATCTGCCCTCTCTGATGTGCTTCCACTTCCTGCTCAGCTACTGTTCGGACGCTCTTGCTTACTGCTCCGCGCTTTGCTCTATCGCTTTTATATTTTTATATTTTATCTTCTTTTATCAACTAATTTTAACCTCAGCAAATCAGCACAGTGCTCAAACGCTTGGATTACTACAAAAAAGCTGAATTATTTTATTCGACCAGCCTCCCACTGAAAGCTTACATTCCGGGGAAGAGAAAACACAACTGCATAAGGATAAGAGAAAATGCCTCTTCTGGAATCTACTTGCTGCAGTAACTACCACAGACTTTTACAAAGGATTGCAGTTCTTGAAACAAAGTTATTTGCGGGACCACCAAACCAGACGGAACACACAACAGAGCTCCGTCATGGACGCCCTCAGCATACAGCCGGTGAGTTTCATGAATCTACTGCTCCTCAACAGGCCATACTGAGTGTAGAGAAACAAGCCGATCGACTTACAAATCGATGGCACTATCAGGGAGCGAGACCCAAAGGCACTCGAGACATCAGATTGTCACGAGTATCACATATTGCCGCAGTAGCATCCTCTACCCCAGATACGGCTCTGACAAGGATTGCAAACACTGGTCTCCTACCACCGCCTATACATCTTGAGAACAGATTTGAAGTATTAATGAATGTAAATGAGGAATCTCCTAACATGATGAATGTGATCGAACACAGACTGGATAAGCCAGTAGCTAACACTGATGCTAACTTGCGCTCAAGGTCGAGCAGACAGCGGCACTCAGCTCAGAGCGCAGCCGAGCACACGACTCTGATAGTGGGCGACTCCATTATCAGAAACATTAGTAGCAGGGATACAGCTACATGCTGCCTTCCACAAGCAACAACTTCTGATGTAAACAGGGAACTTGAGAACATTCTGATGAAACACAAGACTGCAAATCGACTCATCATTCATGTGGGGTAAAATGATATTCATAAAGAGCAGTCAGAACTCCTTAAGAAGGATTTCAATGAACTTTTTGAAACACTTAAAAGACTGAAAGTACAAACATTCATCAGTGGACCACTCTCAGCAAGAGGAACAAACAGGTTTTCACGGTTGCTTGGGCTTAATACATGGCTCCAAAAAACCTGCAATATAAAAGGAGTGAACTTCATTGACAACTTCAATCTTTTCTGGAGTCAGAGGCAACTGTTCCAACAGGACAGACACCACCCAAACAAACTTGGTTCAAGAGTGCTAAAGGACAATATCTACTTCTCCCTCAATCATCCTTCTGCAATGTGTGCCAATCCATTCAACCTGAATGGCACACACACACCTGGACACAGTATGAATGACCACAGGACTTCACTCCAGCACCTGAATGGACATGCGGTTGACACGTCACACAAGGACAATAATAACACCACTCAGCCACAACAACTTCTGCTCATGGACACAATCTCAGCTGAGCCCTACCCACAGAGCTCACCACAGACAGACTGTGACATACTAGAACTGCTCCAAGATTCAGCACCCAAGGACGACTTCCTGGAAAACAGCCAGGGAAACCAGGACAGCATATTACAGCCTCCGATAACACCAGAGACCCTCTCACCAGACACGCTATCTCTATCTCCAGCATCACCACTTCTGTGCTTCTCAGAGAGAATGGAAAAACTGGTGTACGCTGGAACCAACTATCCCACTCTTTTGCAAGCCCCCAGATATCAACCAAAAAACGGCAGGCCCCACATCCACCAAAGCCTGCTGGCCCCGCTCGCCCTCCCCCTCCTCCTGCAAGAGTTCTTCGGTCTCTGCCACAACGACAGGGCTCACACCCTCCTCCTCCGGCTCGAGGTGAACTAAAAACAACTGATACCAGCTCTCAGTGATATGTGTCGGGTCCCCGCTATGATAACAGTAACTTTCTCAAATGTTTACAGAACAAGCAGGAACCCAGTGTGCCTGTATCTTTCTCTATTGCTGTTCGATTACATGATAGAAAGTCTAAGGCCTTCAAATGCCGTACAGCAAACCCATCTAATCTGGTGCCTATTACACGCCAAACTAAGACTGCTGTGGGGACAAAAAGTAAGACTGTTAAGTTAGCACTCTTAAACATCTGCTCACTTAAAAATAAATCACTTCTAGTCAATGACTTAATAACCACATACAACCTGGATTTTATGTTTCTAAATGAAACTTGGCTAGAAGACAACTGCAGTGCAACTGTCCTCAATGAAACATCCCCTCCTAACTTTACTTTTATGAGTGTCTGCAGAGCGTTTAGGAGAGGTGGGGGAGTAGCTGCTCTTTTTAAAGATGTCTATCAATGTAAGCAAATATCATTTGGTAATTACCCGTCTTTCGAATATCTGGGTATTGTGTTAAAAGGTGCTCCACGCATTTTACTAATCATTGTTTACAGGCCTCCAAAATACTCTTCAGCCTTTGCTGAGGACTTTACAGAACTGCTATCAACCATTTCCTCAGAGTTTGACTGTTTTGCTATTGCCGGAGATTTCAACATTCACATAGATAATGCAGAAAACAATATGGCAAAAGAAATCAAAACTGTTTTAAAAACTTTTGATCTGACTCAGCATGTACATGGACCGACACACAATCGTGGACACACTCTAGATTTACTTATCAGTAAGGGTCTAAACATTTCATCGATTGTTATTAAGGATGTAGCACTGTCTGATCAGTTCTGTATTTTCTTTGATATATTGATCTCTCCTGCCATTGAAGCTAGATCTGTGTCTGTCAAGAAGAGATGCTTAAATGAGAACACTAGTGTGCTATTTTTGAAGGCTATATCTTCAACACCAAGCATTTCTGCTGACTCTGTTGATTTTCTCCTTGATTCTTTTAACTCAAAAGTTAAAAGTGTAATTGATGATATTGCTCCTGTGAAAGTCAGGAAGAGTGGTAGACAAAAGGCACCCTGGAGAAACTCAACAGCAGTGCAAAATATGAAAAGAAAATGCAGAAAAGCAGAGCGCATGTGGCGGAAGACAAAACTTGTAGTCCATTATAACATCTACAAAGACACCATCCATGCTTTCAATATGGAATTAGGCAAAGCTAGACAGACTTTCTTCTCAAATATTATTAACAGCAACTTAAACAACACACGCACTCTTTTTGCTACTGTAGAGAGACTGAAAAAACCCCCGAGCCAGATTCCCAGTGAAATGCTCTCAGACAGCAAGTGCAGTGAGTTTGCTTCTTTCTTCTCTGAGAAAATCGTCTCGGTTACGTATGTAACCCTCGTTCCCTGAAGGAGGGAACGGAGACGTAGGTCGTGACCGACCAATAGGAATCTCGCTAGAGAGCCGATCTACTTCGAGTGAAACTAAACGAGCCAATACACATTGGCGTGCAATCATTTGCATCAGCTGCGCAGCCTCGCAGCGCGGGTATATAACGAGCAGCTGGTGATTGCACTGTAGTTTTTTGCTGAGGAGCCAAGCCGATAAGCTGGCTGCCCCGGCGGGCGGCAGCAGATGTGGCGACGGGACCTACGTCTCCGTTCCCTCCTTCAGGGAACGAGGGTTACATACGTAACCGAGACGTTCCCTATCAGTCGGTCACTACTACGTAGGTCGTGACCGACCAATAGGAATCCCTACCAAAGCGCCACAGCTGCTGCACCCCATCCAGCGCCCTGTGCAAGCCTCTACACCTTCTTGCCTGGAAGGACGATAGGAGGCGGCTTACACAGAGTGAACCTGTCACTGTTGTTCCGTGATAACCCATACAGTGATATTATTGGATAACACTGGGAAAGCGTGCCCGAACTGAAGGAAGGGAACGCTGCGGAAGCCACATTCTCAAGGAGTTAAGTGGAGATAACATATGGACTAACCCGAGGGTTGTAGAGCATATGAGTAATGGGTGACTTAGCCCAAGGGAAAGACACGGGCTTCCGTTTAGGAGCAGCCGTGGAGAATATACACATATGGGATCCCCGTAGGGTCACACATATGGGACCCAGCCTATATCCGGTTCTCAAGGATTCAGCGGATACAGGCCTGGCACCGGACGCTCCGCCATGTCCGGCCCGAGGGTGTTTGGAGGACTCACAGGTTTTTCACACTGGAGAATAAGGGTGCACAGTAGGGTGCAGCAATCCGACAGAGCCGGGCCTCTCAGTGCTTCTACCCGTCTAGGGTGAGAACACGGGAGGAGACCGGCTCTACACGTAGGCTATAGTATCTAGCGAACGTGTTAGGTGTCGCCCAGCCCGCAGCTCTACAGATATCTGTTAGCGAGGAGCCACGTGCCAGCGCCCAGGAGGATGCAACGCCTCTCGTAGAGTGTGCATGCAACCCGAGCGGGCAGGGCACGCCTTGAACTTGGTAAGCCAAGGCGATGGCATCCACTATCCAGTGGGCCATCCTCTGCTTGGAGACAGCCTTTCCCTTCTGCTGGCCTCCGTAACAGACAAAGAGCTGGTCTGAGGTCCTGACGCTTTGAGTTCTGTCCACGTACATACGCAGAGCGCGAACGGGACAGAGCAAAGCCAGGGCTGGGTCTGCCTCCTCCAGGGGCAGCGCTTGCAGGTTCACTACCTGGTCCCTGAAGGGAGTGGTAGGAACCTTGGGCACATAGCCAGGCCGGGGTCTCAGTACAACATGGTTGTCACCCGGCCCGAACTCTAGGCACGATTCGTCGACCGAAAATGCCTGCAGGTCCCCTACCCTCTTGACCGAAGCCAGTGCAACCAGCAGCAAAGTCTTCATGGAGAGAAGCTTCAAGTCTGCTGATTGCAACGGCTCAAAGGGAGCATCCTGAAGTGCTCGAAGCACCAGGGAAAGGTCCCAAGAGGGTATGGAGGGGGGTCGAGGAGGATTTAATCGTCTCGCCCCCCTAAGGAACCTGACGACCAGGTCGTGCCTTCCAACTGTTTTGCCATCTATGTGGTCGTGATAAGCTGAAATAGCAGCAGCATGTACTTTGAGGGTGGAGGGAGACAGCCTTCACTCCAACCCTTGCTGCAAGAAGGAAAGCACGGACCCTATCGAACATCTTCGGGGGTCTTCTCGGCGAGAAGAGCACCACTCGACGAACAGGTTCCACTTCAGGGCGTACACACGTCTCGTGGACGGCGCCCTTGCAGAAGTGATGGTGTTAAGTACCTCTGGGGGTAAGTCACCTAGAACCTCCGCATCCCGTCCAGGGACCAGACATGGAGTTTCCAGAGGTCTGGACGCGGGTGCCACAGGGTGCCCCGTCTCTGAGTCAGAAGATCCTTCCTCAGAGGAATGGGCCAGGGAGGGACTGTCACGAGGAGCATGAGTTCCGGGAACCAAGTCCGGGTGGGCCAATAGGGAGCCACCAGAAGGACCTGCTCCTCGTCCTCCCTGACTTTGCACAAAGTCTGTGCAAGTAGGCTCACTGGGGGAAACGCATATTTGCGGGGGCCCCGGGGCCAGCTGTGTGCCAGTGCGTCCGTGCCGAGTGTTCCCTCGGTCAGGGAGTAAAACAGCTGGCAGTGGGTGGTTTCTGAGGAGGCAAACAGGTCTACCTGAGCCTCCCCGAACTCTCTCCAAATCAGCTGAACCGCCTGGGGGTGGAGTCGCCATTCTCCCGGGAGCACAGCTCGTGATAGCTCGTCGGCCACACGGTTGAGCACTCCGGGGACATACATGGCTCGAAGCGACCTCAGATGCTTCTGACTCCAGAGGAGGAGATGGCGGGCGAGTTGCGACATGCGACGGGAGCGTAGACCACCTTGTCGGTTGATGTACGCAACGGTCGCTGTGTTGTCCGTACGGACCAGCACGTCTCTGTCCTGTAGCGGCCTCTTTAGGCGGCTCAGAGCGAGATGTACTGCTAGCAACTCGAGGCAGTTAATATGCCAATGCAGTTGGGGAGCCGTCCACACCCCTGACACTGCATGCCCGTTGTACGTGGCGCCCCAGCCGGTGGCAGAGGCATCTGTGAATACCACAGCATGCCTGGACACCTGTTCCAAGGGCACTCCTGCCCGTAGGAACGAGGGATCTGACCACGGGCTGAAGGTCTGGCGGCACGCCGGTGTGATTGCCACCCGGTGAGTGCCGTGATGCCACGCCCATCTCGGGACTCGGCCGTGAAGCCAGTGCTGAAGCGGTCTCATATGAAGCAGCCCGAGCGGGGTTACCGCTGCTGCCGCTGCCATATGCCCCAGGAGCCTCTGAAAAAGTTTCAGTGGGACCGCCGTCCTGCCTTTGAACGTGTTCAAGCAGTTCAGCACCGACTGAGCGCGCTGCTCTGTGAGGCGCGCTGTCTGTGCGACCGAATCCAACTCCATACCGAGAAAAGAGATCCTCTGCACGGGGGCGAGTTTGCTCTTTTCCCAGTTGACCTGAAGGCCCAACTGGCTGAGGTGCCTGAGCACGAGGTCCCTGTGTTCGCATAACTGATCTCGAGAGTGTGCTAGTATGAGCCAGTCGTCGAGATAGTTGAGGAGGCGAACGCCCTGTTCTCTCATGGGAACAAGGGCCCCCTCCGTGACTTTCGTGAAGACACGGGGAGACAGGGACAGCCCGAAGGGCAGGACCTTGTACTGATATGCTCGACTCTCGAACGCAAAGCGCAGAAACGGCCTGTGTCGAGGAAGAATCGAGACATGAAAGTACGCGTCCTTCAGGTCGATCGCTGCAAACCAATCTTGGGGACGGATGCATCCGAAAATGCGTCTCTGCGTGAGTATTTTGAACGGTAGCTTGTGGAGGCTCCAATTCAAAACTCGCAGATCCAAGATCGGTCGTAACCCACCACCTTTCTTGGGTACAATGAAGTAGGGACTGTAGTGTCCTGACCTCATATCGGCTGGAGGGACCGGCTCTATCGCGTCCTTCGCCAGTAGGACTGCGATCTCCGCACGCAAGACATGGGCATCGGCTGCTCTCACTGTAGTGGAGTGGATGGCCCGAAACTTGGGGGGATGCCGGGCGAACTGAATCGCATAGCCGAGCCTGATGGTCCGAATGAGCCAGCGAGACGGACTGGGGAGCGCTAACCAGGCTCGCAGAGACCCTACAAGCGGGACCAAAGGGACCGTAGGCGTACCCGGAGTGGGGCAGCGAGGTGGAACACAGGGACGCGGCCCGGGAGGCTCTCTTGGGGAGGCGGTCCGTAGCGTGGTCTAAGTGTGCTGTGCAGCACTTACCTGGTTCCACGAGGCAGGAGGTGCAGGAGGAGGCTTGGTTGCGTTCTCGAACCACACACTGCGCTGCCCGCTGGCGACAGAAGAGGCGGATGAGGGTGGTGAGGATTTTCTCCTCCCACTACTCTCCAGACCCTCTTCAGACCCAGAGATAGAGGATCTGCTCTTTTTTTTTTTTTTTTTTGAGAATTTGGGAACCACTGTGACTCCAGTGGTGGAACAGAATTTTAACTCAAAAGATTAGTTTCCCAGCCCTCTACTGGGAGAGAGCAGCTCCATCCATCTCCGGGTCACCCGTCTCCAGTGATTGTTTCACCGACCACTTAAACAGTGGTTGAGACGGGTGGTGTCATCCTCCTGCAGCGGACACAGTAGAGCAGGCTGTGCCGGAGTTTTCTCTTTTTTGCAGGGGATGACACCCTTGGCGACGAGTAGACTGAGGGGCAGCCCACGAGGTACTCTGGTGGTACGTCAGGGGAACCGCTTCAGTCTGCTGCTGACTGTGGAGAACTGCTGGGCCAGTTCTCAACAGTGTCGCTGAAAAGGCCACCTTATGAGATGGAGCATCGAGAAAGCGTACTTTGACGAGCTCTCACACCTCTACAAGGACAGCCAGGGGGGTTTCTGGACCACCAAGGTGGACATCGTCTGATCGAGGGCCAGCACTGTGACTTGAACACGGTCAGTCGACAAGCGCAGCTCAACCCCGGCTCAGAACTACCCTCGTGCAATAAGAGTGCCTTGGCCTCGCATGCAGGGTAGAGGTGGCCTGCCAGAGGCACAACCACCCCACCATCGAGGATAGTGAGAGAGGTGAAAACTTTATGCAGAATTTGGCACTTTTGGCGTTCCATATTTTTGGCACCAATATAGCTCCATACTGCTAAGTTTTCAATGCACGTCCGAGAAAGACCCGGGAAAGCATGGCTGTCCGCTCTGAATCTGATTCAGCATAAGCACACACACTATTACAGTGGGAACTTAACATCATCCTCATTTCCAGAACGAAACAGCCCCTCTCTCCGATGTAGCAATCGACATCTGCCCTCAGCTGGAGCCTTGAATGAAACGCTAGGTTCCTCCATCTTTTTTTTTTTTTTTTTGAAGGACCAGCAATCTCATCCAGAAGCTGCACAGCTTGTGATGCGCTAGAGAGGGAGGGGCCCTAGTCAAGTCAAGTCAAGTCATCTTTATTTATATAGCGCTTTTTACAATACAGATTGTATCAAAGCAGCTTCACAGTTATAACATGAAAATACAAAAAAAATAATTGAAAATAATTGAATATTAAATGTCCCCAACTAAGCAAGCCAGAAGGTAAGGCAACAGCGGCAAGGAACCAAAACTCCATCAGGTGACAGAAGGGAGAAAAAAACCTTGGGAGAACCCAGGCTCAGTCAGGGGCCAGTTCTCCTCTGGCCAATGAGTGAACAGTGTATGAAGTTCAGAATGAATCAGAGTATTTGTCCAGTTCCGGTTGGTTGAAGTCGGAGTGGAGAGGAGGAGAGACTGGTTGACACTTCAGGTCAGCGGCGTCGTCGTGTCCTGGCGCTGGTCCTTCATCAGATCTGGATACGGCCTGGTTCCGGTGGACAGCAGTAAACCTCGGGATAGACAGAGAGACTAATATTAGCGTAGACGCCATCCTTCTTATGATGTACCAAGTACATCAGGATTAAGGGAAGTGTTCCCGGTCCCGGCTGTTCTAAACTATGCAGCCTAATTATAAGTCTATAATGTGTTATGTGTATGCTAGGCTGAAGAGATGTGTTTTTAGTCTAGATTTGAACTGACAGAGTGTGTCTGCTTCCCGGACAATGTTAGGAAGACTGTTCCAAAGTTTTGGTGCTAAGTAGGAAAATGATCTACCGCCAGCAGTCGATTTTGATATTCTAGGTATTATTAACTGGCCGGAGTTTTGAGATCGCAGTAGACGTGAAGGACTATAATGCGTTAAGAGATCGCTCAAGTACTGCGGAGCTAAACCATTTAGTGCTTTGTAAGTGATCAGCAATATTTAAAAATTTATACGATGTTTAATAGGCAGCCAATGCAGTGTTGACAGAACAGGGCTAATATGGTCATACTTCCTGGTTCTAGTAAGAACTCGAGCTGCTGCGTTTTGAACTAGCTGTAGTTTGTTTGTTAAGCGTGCAGGGCAACCACCCAGTAGAGCATTACAATAATCTAGCCTTGAGGTCATAAACGCATGAACTAATTGTTCTGCATTATTCATTGAGAGCATATGACGTAATTTAGATATATTTTTAAGATGGAAGAAAGCGGTTTTACAGATACTAGACACATGACTTTCAAATGAAAGATTGGTATCAAAGAACACACCCAGGTTCCTAACCGACGACGAAGACTTAACAGAGCAGCCATCAAGTGTTAGACAGTACTCTAGGTTATTACGTGTGGAAGTTTTTTGTCCAATAATTAGAATCTCTGTTTTTTCTGAATTTAGTAGTAGGAAATTACTAGTCATCCAATTTTTTATATCAGCTATGCATTCCGTTAATTTTGTGAATTGGTAGGTTTCGTTAGGTTTTGAAGAAATATACAGCTGAGTATCGTCGGCATAACAGTGAAAGCTAATTCCATGTTTCCTAATGATATCTCCTAATGGTAGCATATACAGAGTGAACAGCAGCGGTCCTAGTACTGAGCCTTGTGGTACGCCATACTGAACTTGTGATTGATAAGACATCTCTTCATTTACTGCTACAAACTGATAACGGTCAGATAAGTATGATTTAAACCATGCTAGTGCAATTCCACTTATGCCAACATAATGTTCGAGTCTATTTAAAAGGATGTTGTGGTCAATGGTGTCAAATGCAGCACTAAGATCCAGTAACACTAATAGAGAGATACAACCACGATCGGATGATAAGAGCAAATCATTTGTGACTCTAACGAGAGCTGTCTCGGTACTATGGTACGGTCTAAATCCGGACTGAAAATCCTCGCAGATATCATTTCTTTCAAGAAAAGAACACAGTTGTGAGGATACTGCTTTTTCTAATATCTTTGACAGAAATGGCAGATTAGAGATCGGCCTGTAATTGACTAGTTTTGTAGGATCAAGTTGCTGTTTTTTAACAAGCGGTTTAATCATAGCTAGCTTAAAGGTTTTTGGTACGTATCCTAGAGACAAAGATGAATTAATGATATTAAGAAGAGGATCTATGACATCTGGAAGCATCTCTTTCAGCAGCTTAGTCGGTATAGGGTCTAACATACAAGTTGTCGATTTAGATGATTTGACGAGTTTGCAAAATTCTTCCTCTCCTATAGCAATGAATGAATCAAATTTTCCCTCAGGGAGACTACAATGCACTTCCTGATGCGATACTGTATTAGACGGTTGCATAGTTATAATTTTGTCCCTGATATTATCGATCTTATAAGTGAAGAAGTTCATAAAGTCATTACTGCTGTGTTGCTTGGAAACTTCTGGGCTTGAAGCTTTCTTTTTCGTTAGTTTAGCCACTGTTTCAAATAAATACCTAGGATTATGTTTATTTTCTTCTAATAGGGTTGAAAAATAAGCAGATCTAGCAGCTTTTAAAGCCTCTCTGTAAGCAATCGAGCTCTCCTTCCATGAAATCCGAAATACCTCTAGTTTTGTTTTCTTCCAGTTGCGCTCCATTTTTCTGGCTGCTCTCTTAAGGGCCTGAGTGTGCTCGTTGTGCCACGGCGTTGGACTATGTTCTTTAATCTTCTTTAAGCGCAGCGGAGCAACTGTGTCTAAAGTGCTGGAAAAGAGAGAGTTAAAAGTTTCTGTTGCAATATCAAGTTCTTCTAAGCTATCCGGGATGCTAAGATGATGAAACTGATTAGGAAGATTATTGATAAAGCAATCTTTAGTGGCAGAAGTGATCGGTCTAACATATTTATAACACGGAGTCGGCTTTGCAGCCTTGGCTAAATGTAATTTACACGACACTAGATAATGATCTGAGATGTCATCGCTCTGCTGCAGTATTTCAACGGCATCAACATCTATTCCATGTGATAGTATTAGATCTAGAGTATGATTACGACAATGAGTCGGTCCTGACACGTGTTGTCTAACTCCAATTGAGTTTATAATGTCTTTAAATGCCAATCCCAATGCATCTTTTTCATTATCTATGTGTATATTAAAGTCACCAACAATTAGTACTTTATCTGCAGCCAATACTAATTCTGATAGAAAGTCCGCAAATTCTTTGATAAAGTCTGTATGGTGCCCTGGTGGCCTGTATACAGTAGCCAGCAGAATTTTCAAACGTGATTTATCGGTTACACTATATATTTTTACATTAAGCACCAACACTTCAAAAGAATTATATTTACAACTAGATTTCTTAGTGGTTTTGAAAATATTACTATAAATTACAGCAACACCTCCTCCTTTGCGTTTCAGACGAGGTTCATGTTTATAACCGTAATCTTGTGGGGTTGACTCATTTAAAGCAATGTAATCGTTTGGTTTTAGCCAGGTTTCTGTTAAACACAGCACATCTAGGTTATAATCTGTAATCATATCATTAACTATTAGCGCTTTTGAAGTAAGAGATCGAATATTCAGCAACCCAAGCTTTATCATTTGCTCATTTGTATTATATCTGTTTTTTATTTGTTGAAGATTAATTAAATTTTTAACCTTAGATGGGTTTGAACGTATTTTGGATTTCCAAGTTCGGGGAACAGACACAGTCTCTATATGATGATATCTAGGTGAAAGAGGCTCTATGTGATGGGATTTATCTGACCTTGGTGACGTGAGGCCGCTAGCAGACGGTCGGTTAAGCCAGTCTGTCTGCTTCCTGACCTGAGGCCCAGATTGTCATGTTTTATCTCTAAGACTATGAGCCAAATTACTAGAGAGAAGAGCAGCACCATCCCAGGAGGGATGAATACCATCTCTTTTCAACAGGTCAGGTCTGCCCCAAAAACTTTTCCAATTGTCTATGAATTCTATATTATTCTGCGGACACCACCCAGACAGCCAGCCATTGAGTGAACACAATCTACTAACTATCTCATCACTCCGGCGAACAGGAAGGGGGCCAGAGCAAATTACAGTGCTTGACATCGTACTTGCAAGTTCACACACCTCTTTAATATTAATTTTGGTGATCTCCGACTGGCGGAGTCGAACATCATTCGTGCCGACGTGAATAATAATCTTAGAGAATTTACGTTTAGCATTAGCCAGCACTTTCAAATTTGCTTTGATGTCAGGCGCTCTGGCTCCCGGCAAACATGTGACTATGGTGGCTGGTGTCTCTATTTTCACGTTCCGTGTAATAGAATCGCCAATAACTAGGGCACAATCAGAATAATTCTCAGTGGGTGTTTCACTGAGCGGGGCAAATCGATTTGTTATCGGAACGGAAAAGTGGTTTTTTGATCCGCGACTAGAGCGATCCCTCACTGTCACCCATCTGCCCTGCTGCACAGGCTCTACTTCAGCCGGAACCGACTCATGTAAAGAGTTCACTAGGCTAGGCGCATCCAAAATAGTATCTAAAGCTCTAGCACTCTTCTTACTATTCTCGATTAAAGTTTGGATGCGTGTCTCTAGTTCTGAAATCTTCTCTGTCAGCCTGACTGTCTCCTTGCATTTATCACATATAAATCCTATATTGCCGACAGAGAAGGCTATGGTAAACATGTGACATGAAGTGCAGGTGACAATAACAGGAGAAGACATTACTCACCGTGTTTGTTGACTGATTCTTACTCACCTGGGCTTTTATGAACTCAAAGGCGCGGGCGCGCGAGAGAAAAATAAATAACTGAGCGCACGGGTGGTGCGTTAAAAGGCTAGCGAGTTAGCATGTTGTGCTGACAATAACGGAAGCTAGCAATGTCAGGTTAATCTGAGATGTTGAGTAAGCTGTATTTAGTAGTATAAACAACTAGAATTTATAATAAATGATGGTTCAAAACAGAAAGAAATACGAAGCTAATACGAGGCTTAGACGCAGCAAACAAACTCACAGCAGCAGCAGTCACAGCGAGGCAGACAGGAGCAATCGATCTCCAATCGTCCCAGAATCGTCACAGAAACGGCTATGAGGTAAAACACCTAACCAACCCTAGGGGGTTGGTTCCCCGAAGGA
The DNA here is from genome assembly GCF_949152265.1 of Phoxinus phoxinus. Taxonomy (NCBI): domain Eukaryota; kingdom Metazoa; phylum Chordata; class Actinopteri; order Cypriniformes; family Leuciscidae; genus Phoxinus; species Phoxinus phoxinus. The sequence goes on along the minus strand of NW_027639426.1, from coordinate 27,558 downwards.
GAAGCCCTCAGCTCTCAGGATCACCCAAGCTATTCTACTGAAGTAGACCTCTCCTGGTGGCCACCAGGGAGGGCGCTACAACGGAGAATAGACATGGGGACCGCGCACCTAGAGCGCCGAGCGAGCGCTGGGTTGCCGTGACAACCCGCGCTGCAGCCCGGCAGCTCGACGGCACACGACACGCTGGTGTCCCAGAGTGTCGAGCAGACCTGCAGCTGTGCTTTCACACACAAGCAGCGGCTGGCCAACAACAGTGGGGACTCAAGCTTTCCGGAGAAAGCAGAGTCAACTGGCGTGCCGACGTGGTCATGTTCCCGTGAAAACATGAACCACCCACGAACACAGTCTCACATGTTTCCCAGGCATGCGAGAGAGTGATCGTGGCCGTCAGTGAGGACAGGAAACGACCGCAACCAGAAACACACGGGTGGAATGTCATCTTTAGAAAGACGCAACTCACACCCATGTAAGCTCTTTCAGGTGAATGCTCTTCTTGGTACTGAAGCACGCAGGGGAACGGTCGCAGCGTACACAGACAGGAATGTGCAACCTGTCGTGCGCTGTCTCTCTTCACGGCGGTCTTACCAGCCGTAAGAACGGCTATTTAACGCTCTTGGCACACCGTTACCAGCTGTGAAAACAGCTTTTTTTCTTTCTTTTTTTTTTGCTTAGTAACACAAAAATAAAAGAGAAAATAAAGTCGACCCCGCTGCCGCGCTGTATCGCCCGCACCAGACACGAGAGATCTTCCTGAAGAGCTTGCTCGTTGTTTGATCACTCAATATTAGATAGATTAAACAGCATCGGTTGGCTCCGAAGCAAAAAGCTACAGTGCAATCACCAGCTGCTCGTTATATACCCGCGCTGCGAGGCTGCGCAGCTGATGCAAATGATTGCGCGCCAATGTGTATTGGCTCGTTTAGTTTCACTCGAAGTAGATCGGCTCTCTAGCGAGATTCCTATTGGTCGGTCACGACCTACGTAGTAGTGACCGACTGATAGGGAACAATAATATCAGAAAGGTGATCAGCACATCCTTGAGTTGCACTGGGGTCAGACAGATCAGACCACAACCTGAGAAAGTAGTTACTATGTCTGATTTCAAAGAAATTGATGGCAAAATTTTGGAAGAAACCGTACAGCACCTTAAAACATCAACCTGCGCCCTTGACGCTCTTCCCACATCTGTCTTCAAAAGTGTGTTAAACAGCTTAGAAGCAGATCTCCTAGAAGTGGTAAATGCCTCACTTCTCTCTGGGAGTTTTCCAAACTCCCTGAAAACTGCAGTTGTCAAACCCCTCCTGAAAAAGAGCAATCTGGATAAGACTATATTAAGCAATTATAGACCGATCTCAAATCTTCCTTTCATTGGCAAGATCATTGAAAAAGTTGTTTTAAATCAGCTGAACAAATTCTTAAGCTCAAACGGTTCTGGTTTCCGATCGCATCACAGCACAGAGACAGCTCTCATAAAGATAATTAACGATATTCACTTAAATACTGAGACAGGCAAATTATCAGTGCTGGTACTACTCGACCCTAGTGCTGCATTTGACACTGTCGATCACAACATACTTCTTGACAGGCTGGAAAACTGGGTGGGGCTTTCTGGGATAGTCCTAAAATGGTTCAGGTCATACTTAGAAGCGAGAGGTTATTATGTGAGTATAGGAGACCATAAGTCTGAGTGGACATCCATGACATGCGGAGTCCCTCAAGGCTCAATTCTTGCGCCACTCCTATTCAACCTGTACATGCTTCCAATGAGCCAAATAATGAGAAAGAACCAAATTGCTTACAACAGCTATGCAGACGACACACAGATCTACTTAGCCCTATCGCGTAACGATTACAGCCCCATTGACTCCCTGTTCCAATGCATTGATGAAGTAAACAGTTGGATGTGCCAAAACTTTCTTCAGTTAACCCTCTGGGGTCGGCAATCACGCCGGCGTGATCTGCTCGCTTTTTTTCTTATCAGTGCAAAAGAGATTCAAAATACTCTGTTGGTTTTGATCTTACATTTAAGTGTTTTACATCATTCGATCCAGTTAAGTTTCTATTATTTTTGTGTATACTCACAATAAAAACAAAGTGTTGTGTCTTTCGCCAAATAAAAAAAAATAAACATGATGCGAGTTCTACCTTCTCTCTGTCAGGGAAGTCCATTCTGAAACGCGTCCGAAAATTAACTGTAACTCAGCGAATACTTGTCACTCAGGAACGAGAGATTTGTCTTTATGAAGCTAGAATTCTCTTCTTTTAAATGAAGTAATTTATATAAAAAAACACATATTCTTAGTTTATGTAATCCGTTTGAAACCAAGGAGAGGCACAGTTTTTCGTTCTCCCCTCATTATTTTTAATGAGCTGAGGCAGCCACGCCCCCCGGCGCCATTCACATGGTAATAGTTGAGGTGATCCACGCATCGCACACGCCCTTGTAAAAGCCGCACTATTTTGGTCCAATGAGGGTTTCCAGTAGCACGGGGAAGGAAGCGCGTGTTCTAGTCTCTCCAGCGTTTTAAAGGAATTTTGGTTAAATAAGACACAGGTCCTCATATGCAATTATCTCGTTTTAATCTGACTCCATGAATTAAATAAAAGTTCAATGTGCAATAAGGTTATGTTTACACTTAAATAGTTACAGCATGGATGTAATGAGAATTTAAACCAATTTTACCCAGCATTTAAATGTAAAATGTTACCTGAGAGAGAGAAATATAAAGAGAGAGAGAGAGAGAAAGAAAGAAAGAGAGAGAGAGAAAGAAAGAGAGAGAGGGAGAGAGAGACTCCCTCCACCCAGCTTCGCATCCAAAGACCAGAGGCAGAACCACCGTTACATCCTGTTTTGTCACTTCCCCGACCGTGTGATTTAACAACTAGGTGTGAGATATTCAAACTGACCAATCAGAGCATCACAATTTCCCCCATTGTCCAAAAGCTTTGGCCTACAGGCCCACATCAGTCTTAGCACTGCTGTGCTGGAAATGTCTGAGAGAAAAGCAAATGTCTTTGTTGGTTGGAAACAATCTTGGATTATTTCCAACCTTACAGTCCGCCGCTTGGCACCATTGGCAATACAGATGGAATTCAAAGGTGGCACAATCCATAGAGACACGCTTTCGGTTGTGTGCAGTTGTATCTTCAGACTTTTCGTCCAGGCTTTGTAGCAATAACAGTTTGTCAGTGTTCAGTCTTTGTTCACCATGCAGGGCTGCTGCATGAGGAGGCTCCATCAAATGGTCTTTCACCGTTCATAGATGTGCAATTCATCCGTCACACACTCGTCACACAAGAACAGGACAGCAATCTGGCAGCTCTCTTTCTGAACCAGGACATGAACTTCGGTAGCAGTGATCCTGTGCATTAAAGAGCATCTAATACAACAAACAGCAAAAGTAGACACATGGCATTTGTCATTGGTCAAAGGATTGATATGGTCAGATTCAAGTTTGTCTCTGGCAAAAAGCCCTTAAATTGATGTATTTAGAAGCACGGTCTAGGGAGGACAAAAGAAGATCAACAGGTTCTTACACTATTTCAAGAAACACTCAAATAAATTTCATCACAACAAAACAACAATGCTGGTTTATAACCTCATTTCATGTAGAGTTTCTGTAAAACATTTAGTGTAACCCAAACGCAGAGATTCAATTTAATCAATGTCCAAAAACATTGTTGTAGGTCAAATGGTCAAAGTAAAAATATGCAAGGCATATGCAACAATATTTCATGTAATATCAATAATAATGTTCAATCAAAGATCATGAAGAAATACATATATAATCATTGTTTGTTCAGTAATCTTCCAATGTAAGCCACCTATGCAGATTTAAGAAGTGACTTTGGCATAATACAAGAATGGAGATCTTCCTTGTAACAGTGTGTGTGTCTGTGTTTGTTTGTGTGTGTGTGTTTAGTCATATGACAGTTTGGTGTTTGTGTGTGTGTGTGTTTAGTCATATGACAGTTTGGTGTGTGTGTGTGTGTGTGTGTTTTTGTGTGTGTGTGTTTTTGGGTGTGTGTGTGTGTGTGTGTGTGTGTGTGTGTGTGTGTGTGTGTGTTTTTGTGTGTGTGTGTGTGTGTGTTTTTTTGGGTGTGTGTGTGTGTGTGTGTGTGTGTTTTTTGGGTGTGTGTGTGTGTGTGTGTGTGTGGCTGGCTAAGTCACAGGACAGGGTTGAATTGTAATTTTGTGTAATTGATTGAAGCGTTCACACTTCAGATCTAGTTTGTTTTTATAATGTGTCTGTTATTAGAGGCATTGTTGAGAAATCATGGGCCCTATGATTTTCCAACCACACCAATAACAATCAGTTAAACATTTTTGAATTTTAATAGCAGGTCTGTCTTTGCTTTAGAATTTGTATTATCAATTTGTGACTGTAGCCATTCATGTGTACGTTACAGTGTTTTCCCATGAGTTGGTAATGTGTACTGTCATCATGGGATCAGCTTTGCCATCCTATGTGTGTGAAGCTGTCTAAATCTGTTCAGTGTGATGATGGACAATAGATCATTAGTGAAGTGTCACTTTTGGGCTCTATGCCATCTTTATCTTCCTATGTGTAGTGTTCAGCGGTAAATGGAGGTGTGTGTTCAGTGTTCATGCCTAAGAGATGGGTGGAATCAAATATGACAATTGTGTTGTAAATTTGGATCCAGTTCTAACTGGGAGGCCATAGTTATGCAGTAGTGTGTTGCTGTGATGTGTGAGTGGCCTCTTGAGTTGTCATTTCACCCATCTTTTTAAGCTCAGGTTATATTCTACAATCCCGCTGCTTTGGTGCAGGCGGAGTCCTGGCCGTCTTGGCGTCCGTCCTCCGAGGAATTCCAGTGTTAAAACCTGAGACAGAAACAAATGCAGAGAACCACAGTTAATTCAGATATTTTCAACAGTTTCAAATTTTTAATTCCTGTTTTCACATGAAACCGAGTTTCATTGACCAGGTCTAAATTGTTGCTGTTTCAGGACAGTGTGTGACACCTAAAGCTGCTCTTGCAGTTCAGCCTTCAGTCTGCTTGTGTCATGAGCATTAGAGATCCCAGTTCTGCTGGGGAGATCTTCTGGATTCATCTGAGTTTTTATCACTCATATTGTCATTTTAAGTTGCTCTCATTACAATCAGATCTGTGGGCAGAAATTTGTTCAACTGAATCGGTGTAGCCTGTTTTATGGTGTCATTCACACATTTTGTTAGTGCAGATATTTTTTTACCTGCAAGAAACTGTGGTATCTGTCTGCTGTTTAGCATTTCACACCCTCCTCGTAAATGTACTTCTCTGATCAGATTCGGTTTTATTTGGCTGTTACCTGTGCCACACTTATTTGCAAAAGTAAAAGCACATCCTCTGCCCTTTTGGCACTGGTTAACATCCCAATAGAATCTAATTCTAAAAACTGATGTCACACTTTTCCAATTAATGCCCTGCTTGGCGATTATAACACAATGTATTTTAGAATTCAAGCTATAATACAATTATGTTATTTTTAAAAGAGAATTCAGATGTTAAACTATTAAGCCATTTGCTATTGGGCTGCTACCCGACTAGCAAATGACGCTAATAGCTGAAGACCTTGAGCAATCAACGTTGTCAGCTCAGTAAGAGTTTTAGATGCTTTTGAGCTTAGGTTACTTGCAGAGTGCTGGTTTGTGTCAGAGTGTGGTTGTCTGCGTTTTTTGAAATATGGTGGAGGTCTGCCTCTGTCCAGAGACCAGCACTTTTCCTCTGTATGGCCTGTTTTGTGACAGGAATTACAGAATCTGCTCAGTTTGCCACAGTGTGGCTTTCTGAATTCGCCTGCAGACGGATGATTTTCATGACATTCTAACACAGCTACCTCACAATGCATTTGTTTTCGTGATTCAATTCGTGTTGCCCAGCTAACTATACATTCGAATGTATTTTGAGCTGGAGAAGCACCATATGTGAGCGATTGCTGTACTCGCGGACCTGCATTTGTAAGCAGTAATTCAAGGAGAGTTACATTGTTGTGGTTAACATTTTCAATTCCAGCATACTCCTCAAAAAGTTCAAACATATTTTCTGCATATGTCTCAAACGACTCTTCAGTACTCTGTTTCCGATTGAAAATCAATTCCCATCCAACAGGACTACAACCACGCAGATCACGAAGGCATTGTTTGAGTCTATTAAAGATTTCACTCTCAGGCTCATTTTGACACATTGACTGTACAATGGTGCCTGTCATCAAAACCTGTGGTATCTTGTAGGTCAAAACATCTGGAATTGAGCTGATTACAATTTGCCAAATATCTTTTGGTTCGAGTTGAACTGCATGTTTTAGACTTACAATGCATCTCCACCATGGTTCGAATGGTCCTTTTAAAGGGAATGGCCCGATCTCTGCTTTAAACAAGTTACATTCAGTTACCGTTAAAGGACGTCGGATGCTTGACTCTGTGCCGTTTGGGTGCCGTATCACCTTGAGGGCTGAGACAGGCACTCTTTTCAAAATTTTATCACGTGCTTCATCTGTCTGAAAAGATACACGATTGTTAGAGCAGGCTGCCTCATCTAAGAAGTGCACATTTTTTGTCCCATCACTGTTGAGCGTTATGGGAGACTTGGACTTTTTAGCATTTAGCTTAGCCTTAAGATCAGCAATGGTGTCTTTGTGATTTTTACACTTTTTAGTCAGGGCTAATTGTTCAGATAGTAATCTATCTAGCTGTGTTTGAAGATCTTGAATCTTTGTCTCTGACATTTGTGCCTCCGCACTTTTTGAATGCACTTCTTCACATTTAACCTCCATGAGCGAAGATAGAAATTTAGTTGACTTATGTAGCTGTTTATAAGTTATGAAGTTTAAAGCCTCAATTATTTCACCATGTTTCGATTTCTTCTGCTTACTACCCACTGTTTTCCACCAAGTGAAAATTTCATTTTCAATAGCGTCCATGTTAAGACCTTTTCTACTGAGTTTGTACAGTGTAGGCTCAACCTTTTCGGCCCATAGTTTAAACAGGACATTATCATTATCCATGTTCCAATTTATATTTGCTTAATTTCACAATGATGGAAAGAGTTTTTTGTTACAGAATTAATGAGATGCGCGTTCACGGTTTCTCTTTTTAGGTTTCTAAATTCTAAATAAAATTAATTCTTTGAAAGCTGGCTGTTCTACCACTGTAAATGGCTGTGCAATTTCACATATAAAATTGATGATTAGCTTGTCAACAGTTGTTTGAGGGACACGTTTGCTTGTAGCTGCCAACATCACATCGGGTAACTTGGCTTGCTTACTTGATGAGAGCTTGTTTGGTGTGGCTGTGGTCTTACGTTGACTACGTGCTGCTGCTGTCACAATGTCATGGTACTGATCAATTTTTGATGGATGTTTCCTCTGCAAAGATAACTGTCAGGATTCCACCATCTACACCATCCTCATCATCACTCCCTCCTCCCACTCGCTCGTTATCCCCAGAGTATTAATTATCATCACCTGCTTCTCTTCATCCTCATCACCGTCACCTGCTATCCCTCATCACTGCTCACCTTTATATATCCGCTTTCACCCTTCAGTCTTCGTCTGGTCTCATCATTCTTGGCATACAGACTCATCGCTACACTCACCTGAGACTCCGCGAACCGTCAGTCTTCCCTCGAGGATTAGCCTGCTTTCCTCAGTCTTCAGTCATCCTTCTGTGATCCGTTACCAACCTTCTGTGGACAGAGATTCTTCAGTTAAGTCACCTTGGTTCCTTAACTTCCTGTTCGCTCATATGCTCCATCTGGTTCCGTGCATTCTGTCAATAAACGATTACACTTACCACATTGTCTGCCTCCTGTATCGTCTGTGACAGAAGACCAGACCAAAAGATGCAGAATCCTACGGAGCCTGTGGGGAATCCGTCTCAAGACCCATTTGCTGAACTAGTTCAAGCTGTACGCCAGTCAATCCTTTCATCTTCACCGGATAACCCACCCACCTTCCCCGAAGCAATCCTTCACTCTGCACGGCAACACCAACTTCCGCAAACACCCGCTGCTGCGTCAGCTGCCTCTGCGAGTCCCATGGCCCGACCAGCGCCATTTAGTGGTGAGGCGGAGGACTGCAGTGGTTTTCTGCTTCAGGTTTCATTATATTTCCAAATGCAAGCACATCAGTTTACCGATGATTCTGCCCGTGTGGCCTTTATTATCTCTCTACTGTCTGGCAGAGCCCTCCAATGGGCACAATCTCTCTGGAACTCAAATTCTCAAGTGATAAAGTCCCTGTCAGCTTTCATTTCTCATTTTAAGGAAGTCTTTGGCCAGGCGGTTTCTGATCTCTCAGTTCATGACCAGCTTTTCAATCTCCGTCAAGGAAGGTCTTCAGTTAGCACGTATGCTCTCCAGTTTCGCACCCTGGCGGCATCTAGTGGTTGGAACGAGACTGCCCTGATTACTGCTTTCCGCCACGGCCTGAATCCTAACATCCGTCAGCTGCTGGTAGTCTATGATGACTCCATGGGAGTTGAGAACCTCATCCAAAAAACCATTAGAGTTTCTCAACTCTTATCTGCCTGTGACAATCCATTCACCACTGTCAGTCCTCCGTCTTCGGCCCCCACGGCTTCTCCTTCAGCACCTGAACCCATGCAAGTGGATTCCACCCATCTCTCTCCTTCTGAGCGTCAACGTCGCATCCAGCGTCACCTTTGTCTGTACTGTAGGGGCGACAATCATCTCATCGGCTCCTGCCCTGTTCGACCTCCACACCCAGCGGTAAGCTCCATTCAGATCCCTCCTAAAGTTGAATCCTTAAACCGTACCACGGTTCATCTGTTAACTTCTCATGTCTGTGTCTCAGCGCAAGCCCTCCTCGACTCTGGTTCAGCGGGGAACTTCATTTCAACCCAGCTCCTCCAAAAATTTAACATCCGTAAGTACCGCACTCCTCAAGAACTCAGAATCCAAACTATTCAAGGAAAGCCGCTAGGTCAAGGTCGAATTAGTCATGTTTCTCCCACATTAACGCTCCGCATTGGCTGCTTACACGCTGAGGACATCTCGTTCATGGTGCTGGAGGAGTCTACTGCTGAGCTCATCCTGGGACGCCCCTGGTTGGTCCAACATCAACCCACTATTGACTGGAAATCTGGGGAGGTTCTTCGTTGGGGAGAAAACTGTACTCATGCCTGTCTAGCTCCGGTCAAGAGGAACCCGAGAGCCCCTATTTCCCTTTCTTAGTCTCCAGTACAAAAACCCAAGTTCTCAGTCTGTTCGACTTCAGTTGAGAGTCCAGAGGTCCAGCATCAGGTAGAGATTCCTGCGGAGTACAGGGCGTTCCAGGATGTGTTCAGCAGGCAGTTGGCGACTAAGTTACCACCTCATCGGCCATGGGACTGCGCGATCGACCTGCTACCTGAAGCCACTCTACATAAAGGCCGTATCTACCCTCTGTCCATCCCGGAGCAGAAGGCCATGGAGGAGTACGTGGAAGAAGCCCTTCAGCAGCAGTTCATCCGCCCATCTACTTCCCCTGCCGCTTCCAGCTTCTTCTTCGTGGCTAAGAAGGACGGAGGCTTGAGGCCGTGTATTGACTATCGCCATCTCAACTCCCAAACAGTCAAATTTAGTTATCCCCTTCCTCTGGTCCCAGCAGCTCTGGAACAACTACGAGGGGCCCGTATATTTTCCAAGTTGGATTTGCGCAGCGCATACAATTTGATCCATATTTGTCGGGGTGACGAGTGGAAGACTGCATTCGTCACGCCCTCCGGCCATTATGAGTACAGAGTAATGCCTTTTGGGTTATCCAACGCCCCTGCAGTCTTCCAAGGCTTTATGAACGAGGTGTTCAGAGAGTATCTCAATAGATTTGTCGTGGTTTACATAGACGATATCCTCATCTACTCATCGTCACTTTCTGAACACAGACACCATGTCACTCTGGTCCTGAAGAAACTGAGAGCCCACCAGTTGTACTTGAAATTGGAGAAGTGTGAATTTCACACCACTTCGGTACAGTTCCTGGGCTATATCATCGATCAGCATGGAGTGCAAATGGACCAGAGGAAGGTGGATACCATCAGGAACTGGCCGCAGCCCTCTACAGTGAAAGAGCTTCAAAGATTCCTCGGATTTGCCAACTTTTACAGAAGATTCATCAACAATTACAGTATTATCAGTGCTCCTCTGACCTCCTCCTTGAAAACCAGCCCAAGTCTCTGTCCTTCTCCTCCAAAGCCATCCAAGCCTTCCAACAACTAAAGGATGCCTTCTTAACCGCTCCCATCCTCGTCCATCTGAATCCTGATCTGCCGTTTGTCGTCGAGGTGGACGCCTCTTCTACTGGGGTGGGAGCGGTTCTCTCCCAGCGGCAGGGGGAACTTTCCAGACTCCACCCATAAGCCTTCTTCTCCAAGAAGCTGTCCCCGGCGGAGCGGAACTATGACATCGGGAATCGGGAACTGCTCGCCATCAAGCTTGCCTTGGAAGAGTGGAGGCATTGGCTGGAGGGAGCCAATCACCAGTTTCAAGTCATTACCGATCATCGTAACCTGGAATACCTCAAAGAAGCTAAGAGGCTCAATCCTCGTCAGGCCCGTTGGGCTCTCTTCTTCACCCGTTTTGATTTCATTGTCTCCTACAGACCTGGCAGTAAGAATGGTAAAGCGGACGCTCTCTCCCGCCTCCATTTCTCATCGGAGGAGCGCCTTCCAGAACCCATTCTCCCTCCAGCCATGTTCGTCAGTCCGATCCTCTGGGACTTGGACGAACAGATATCCCAAGAAAACCGTCTCCATCCCGCTCCGCCGGGAGGTCCAGAGGGGCTCATCTTCGTACCTCAACAATTCCGCACCGCCCTTCTGGACTCTGCTCATACCGCTCCGGGCTCTGGACATCCAGGTAGCAGGCGTACCCTCTCGCTCCTCAGTCAACAGTACTGGTGGGAGTCCATCTTCCAAGATGTTTCCCGGTTCGTTCGAGGTTGCTCAGTCTGCGCCATCACTAATACACCCAGGAAACTCCCAGAGGGTAAACTCGTACCACTTCCTATACCCCATCGTCCCTGGTCTCATCTCGGAGTGGACTTCATGACTGACCTTCCGAAGTCAAATAACTTCACCTGTATCCTCGTAGCAGTGGATCGGTTCTCGAAGGCTTGTAAGCTGATCCCATTACCAGGACTCCCTACCGCCTTGGAGACTGCTGAAGCCCTATTCCACCACATCTTCAGAAATTTCGGAATTCCCGAAGATATAGTGTCTGATAGAGGTCCGCAATTTATATCTCGAGTTTGGCAAGCCTTCTTCCGACTACTTGGGGTTACTGTTAGTCTTTCCCCGGGATATCACCCTCAGACAAACGGCCAGACTGAGCGGAAGATCCAGGAGATAGGACGATACCTCAGATCGTATTGCCACCAGTACCAGGACAGCTGGAGCCGTTACCTCCCTTGGGCCGAATACGCTCAGAATTCTCTCAGGCAATCCACCACCAGGCTCACCCCATTCCAGTGTATCCTGGGATTTCAACCTCCTCTCTTCCCTTGGTCGGGTGAGCCCTCGGAGGTTCCAGCTGTTGACTATTGGTTCCATCAGAGCGAGAGGGTATGGGACTCAGCTCACGTGCACCTCCAACAGGCAGTGCGAAGGCACAAGACCCAAGCCGATCGTTGACGGACAGACCCTCCCCAGTATCAACCTGGTCAGAAAGTGTGGCTCTCAACCCGAAACATCCGTCTTCACCTGCCCTGCCGTAAGCTGAGTCCTCGATATATCGGACCATTCACCGTGCAGAGGCAGCTGAATGGCGTCACTTACAGGATCAACCTTCCACCTCATTACAAGATTGCACCTTCATTTCACGTCTCCTTGTTAAAACCCTTCTCTGATCCTGTCACTTCTCCTCCCTCAGATCCAGGACCCAGTGACGTACCTCCTCCTCCCGTTCCAGTAGAAGACGAACCTATCCACCGTGTCCGCACCATTATGGATTCACGGCGACGAGGTCCCCGGCTGGAGTATCTAGTAGACTGGGAGGATTATGGCCCCGAGGAGCGTTCATGGGTACCCCGCGAAGACATCCTGGACCCAGCTCTCCTCACCCAGTTTCATGCAGACCATCCTGATCGTCCAGCTCCCAGGGGTCGTGGTAGACCTCGCCGCCGTCAACACCCCTCTTCTCAAGCGTCAAGAGCCGCCTCGGGAGGGGGGGTACTGTCAGGATTCCACCATCTACACCATCCTCATCATCACTCCCTCCTCCCACTCGCTCGTTATCCCCAGAGTATTAATTATCATCACCTGCTTCTCTTCATCCTCATCACCTGCTATCCCTCATCACTGCTCACCTTTATATATCCGCTTTCACCCTTCAGTCTTCGTCTGGTCTCATCATTCTTGGCATACAGACTCATCGCTACACTCACCTGAGACTCCGCGAACCGTCAGTCTTCCCTCGAGGATTAGCCTGCTTTCCTCAGTCTTCAGTCATCCTTCTGTGATCCGTTACCAACCTTCTGTGGACAGAGATTCTTCAGTTAAGTCACCTTGGTTCCTTAACTTCCTGTTCGCTCATATGCTCCATCTGGTTCCGTGCATTCTGTCAATAAACGATTACACTTACCACATTGTCTGCCTCCTGTATCGTCTGTGACAATAACAGAGGAAGTATACAAATGAAATTATATATTATTTCTTCATATAATTTTTAATATGGGAATCAAGTTATAAAAATGGTCTAATAATATTATTATTATTAATAATGAATTATGATGCAACATAAATAAGCTTGTTGGGTTATTTTATTTATAAAAATAATTTTTTTTTACATTTAAAAAAATCTGACTAGACAAGAAAGCTTTCCAAAAGTACCCTAATATTTCAAAAGTTAGGCCTATCAGAATTTAGCACTGACACATGCGCAATCTAGACAGGCTGTCAATCAGTGCAGTTACACTGTTACGCCAGTGGGTCGCGGCAAGAGACTGTTTTTATGAAATAGTCATTATTAGACCGTTTATTATGAGCTTAAAACACGGATTCAATATGAATAAAACAATTTGTTGACAATGACATACAATTTAACTTTGAGCACCACTTTACAATGCTAAAACTTTTTTCACGGTCTATGTGCTCGTCACCTGGGTAACGCTGAAGCTCATGTTTCAAGTGATGTTTTTAGTCAAATTATCGTGAGGTATACCCAACATTAAAAACGAAAACAACTATCACATAAATATATAGTTATAAGTCTTCTTACCATAATTTGTTTTTTGAGATTAGAGGCTGAAGTCTTGTAAGCCGAAATCACTGCAGATGGTGTACAAGTACTTAGTAACGAATGTGATTTTTAAAGTAGCGAATTACATTACTTAACTTAATTTGAAGAGTTCAGTTGCAAAACGCGATAAACGCCATTTTTTGACATTTGGATTTTATTATTGGAAATCACTGTTCAGATGTACCTTAATCTATGTGTGAATTGCTGCCATTAATACGATTTAAAAATGTACATTTTAAGCCTACAACAAAATGTATTTTTTCACAAAACGCGATATCCGCCAGCCCAGTTTCTTTACAAAGTGCGATATAACGGAACGTTCAGGATGCTGCACGACCTCAGGATGTCACGCGAGGAGAGAGTCACCGCCGGTGAAGTGCTCCGAGTTTGCTCAGTGATTTAACGATAATATCAAAACAAAAAACATATTTTAAAAAGAGGATTCAATCGGCTAACTAAAAAACTTTATCATTTAATTGTTTATACTGTAGGCGAGCTGTCAGTCACGTAGGCTACATCACTGATCAACAGCTGTCTGTCAGTCAGAGAATCAAAGCTTCAGAGTCAAGCTAACGTTATGGATTTCGATGACGGATTGGAGCCGGTCAATCCAGCTGCTGTTGGGAGAAAGAGGAAGGCATCTAAAGAAAACCATCAAAGGGAGAAGACCAAACAATGGTAGGCTGGTTTTCTTAATGGTAGGCTATTACAGTAATAGAATATAGCCTAAGGTGGATATATAGCGTTTTGCAAAAAAAAAAAAAAAAAGCTGTTATGTTGCGCATGTTCTGGCCAAAACTAACTCAGAATCTTATTATTATTAATCAATCTTTGTACATACTATTCCATATATTTATTATCTATTGTTTTTTAACCAATTTAAGATGTTTGACAATGTTAAGATAAATATGTTGCATTTTGGCATGTTTTTTGACTTATTTATGAACTATTTATGGACATAAAATTAAATTAAAAAATTCCTGGATTTGAAGAATATTGTGTCCCTGGCGTTCACTGAGCTCAAGTAATAGTTTAATGTACAAAAAATTGTGAATAAACTTTACTGTTGATGTCTTAAATAATAATGTCAAATAACCAACATTTCTCAAAATGGATATATCTCGTTTTGCAACAAAACTCTTCATTTGTACTTAACCCTCTGGGGACGAATTGGGCGGTACCGCCCAAAATGGCATACTTTTACAAATGTGCAATTATCTTCAAAACTATTATTGATAGAGAGGTGCGGTCTTTTTGCCGTCTTCCTCAGATTCCGCTGAAAACAGTGATATCCCGTTTGTATTATACACACACTTCGCTGTTGCGCAATACCACTGCATAAAAAGGCCAATGAAATCGATGTTGTTAGGCAAATTCCACCAATGGAAAAATTGCCGCTGGGAGGATTTTTTTTTTTTTACCCAATCAGAGGAAGGTTACCATGACGTATTCTAGCCAATCAGAGGACTCTGTAGCCTTCAACATGTACAAACAAACAGCGTCATGTGGACGGAGAATGAGACAGATAGCGAACGGATCGGAGAATTACAGAGCGCACAGAGATCTATATAAGAGACAGACAGAATAACTTAAATAGCATTATTATTGTATTGTTTTAGCACTTTTATGATGGCAAGCAGTACAAGAACAAGCTCTGGAACAATTACTGCAAAGTAAATCTGCCAGGTTGTGAGTGTGTCTGTTCTTCAGAGCAAGCAGGTCTCATTTAGTTCGAAGCAGACCGCTTTTTCACGCCTGGGACTGTTTGTAAAAAAAGTTCCCTATTTCATTGTTCTTAACACATTTGATTGAACAATTACAAATGTCTGTCAAGCAAAGGGTTTGAAAATATTTTTTTGTTTCAAAAACTGTTCACTATTGTTGTGTGAGGTGTGATTTTCAGTAATAAATGACAAAAATAAAATTTTCGTTTTTGAAATTCTCTCGATTATTGTACATTTTTCACTCATACTTCCTTTATAAACACATTACATGCATGCTTATGTTAGCTTAGGGTCTTCTGAATCCATAGATACCAAACACATGGTGTTCCATCTCCAATACATATGGTTTATAAGCCCAAATGTAAAAATAGAGAAAACGGACCAAAAAGGGCTTAGTCCCCAGAGGGTTAAGTACAAGAAAAATTACAGACTTAGAAATATACTCATTAAAGTACAAGTACACGAAAAAACTACTTAATTACAGTAACGTGAGTAGTTGTAATTCGTTACGTCCACCTCTGCTTGTGCCTCAAAATGCTCTGGAGGGATATCCGTGAACGTCATCAGGTGTCTTACCTGTTGACCAATCGGCTGAATCAAAACTGCCTTGAAAATGCATATTCATCCATTATAGGTATATAACATCAATGTTGTACTCAATATATATTATATATCAGTGTATTGTATTCACCTTGCCTTACACGTTATTTACTTGTAATTGGGGATGTTCTTCAAAAAAATACTAATGTTAAAGCCACGCCAGGTTCCACCCTCACACAATCACAGCGCACTCCCTCTCCTGAGTATTGATCATTTACACACCTGCACATTATCAGCACTGTAATCAACCCCAGAATTTAAACCTCACCTTCACTCTCAGTGTTTGCCTGGTATCGTTTGGATCAATATGCTTACGCTGAGATCTCTACCAAGGACTACAACTCTACTTACCAGTCTCCCTGAGATTCCTCCGAGTCTTCCTTGTTAATCCAAGTCTCCGGTGAATCCTCCTGTGTCTCCGATATTCAAGTGAATCTCCATTCCGATCTCCATTCTGCAAGTTTACGTACTGTCATTCTGATTCTATTCATCTGGATATCAACTCTACTACAGTCCTTCACCTGCACTGCCGATCTTTCACCTGTTGATCAATTTCATTTAATTTCATTTACTTCATTTATTTGTTTATTTTACAGGGACAGTGCTCATTGATTAACAGTAAAATCACTGTAAATGAGCCAGAGTTAGCTCAACAGGCTAATTTTCATCTGTTGTCCCTGGCCAGTTATTATAAAGGCAACCTAAAATCAGAATATAAAAAACATAAAATGACTTTTTACAGTCCACAAGTAATAACATGGAAAAGTAATAATAAAACAAATACAACACACCACAATAAGTAACAAGCATCTCCCCTTGTGCCATTTTGTCGTCATCTTAGTTATTGTTTTATTCCCGTTTTGGTCTATTCTCTAACTTTATTACTTTTACTTTAATAAATGTTATTCCTTTTTGCATACCACTTAAACGTGTCATCTCCTTCTTTGTCGCGGTTTGCGAGTCGGCCGTGACAGTTGTAATTGTAATTAAAAAGTAATTATTGTATTTAGCATGGTGGTGTGTATGTTTGTTTCAGCTCGTGGCGGTAATCGTGATAATCCTGATTCTGTCTAGTTTGAATGTGAATATCGGGCTGTGGCCACAGCACTGATGTTTAACCCTCTGGGGACCAAGGTGTTTTTGGGGTCTTTGAGATGTTCTGACATACCCTGACATTTGTGATTTTTTAAGTTGCTTATAAACATATTAATGGCAAAGGTGTAATTACATTCTATTTATCACAAACAGGGCTACCATAATATGTGAGCAACATGCATGTACATGTTTGTATTTTTGAGAGAATAATGTTTATGCATGGTTATTCAAATAACACAAAATTAAAGTGTCTGAAATAACGCCACAAAACACATAGTAAATATGTGTTCACAATACTTTTGAGTAATGGATGTTATCGCCTAGAGTTTTTCCTTCAAAATGATCTGAAAATCATCCTGCCTAATCATTCACATAAAACAATACATTGATTTACATTTTGTAAAACACTTTTTGTTTGGGAAGGCAATATGCGCAGGGGCGTGACTGATCCAACACCATCATGTATAGTAAGTGGTTCACACCTGAGAAGACCATGGCCCGCATAATGACCTCGCATAATGAGCTTGCATAATGAGCTTTTCATTCAGGTGTGTCACACAAGAAAGAATGTGAGGACAATATATATATATATATATATATATTGTCACAAAGCAGAAGGAGACGAACAGGTAACGTAAAAAGAGTTTTATTCAACAGTAATCTCAATGGTAAAGGTAGCAGGAGAGTATCCGGAAGTAAACAGTTTCTGATGTGTAGATGATGAAAGTGAACCAGTCTCTTATCTGCTGCAGGTTTGGAGATTGGTAAAGGATCCAGATGGCTGAAGGCGGACAGAAGAAGCCGGGTGGCTGACTGAAGAAGACGGAAGAAGACCCAGGTCGAAGTATGATGAAGGTAAGTAGTCCGTTCGGAATCAGGTAGTTGTTTAGCGATCTCAGTAATGGAGTCAAGTTTGTCGATAGTACAACGACGAGACCAGACAACTGGCAGAGTGAAGGTGTGTGGTTTATGAAGGGATCTGGTGATGCGGGATGATGACGTGCAGGTGGTGAGGACAGGTGATGGTGATTAGTACTCAGGGGATTGAGAACGAGTGGGCGGAGTGATGATGTCTGGTGTTGATGACGGTGTCTCCGTTACATATATATATATATGTATAATCCAAATATAAATTAAAGTCAAAAGCACATTTTTAGTCATACCTGGAAACCTGGATTTTTTTTCACAATTTTTTTATACATGCAAATTGTATAATATCCAAGGTAAACATTTCTAGTAATTGTGCAGTTAATTCTCATAGTATTACTATGTATACAGTATTACTGTATTTTCAAAAAAAGAAAGTTTTGAAATGTGCCCAAATGTGTCACTAATAAAAAACAATAATAAATAATTTAATGAGGAGGCTTATATTGACTTATAAAGATTATTTTACATCTAACAATCTAACACCTAACAATAAAAATTTTAACAATATTTCAAGTGTAATCTTTCTTTTTTTAAAGTATCATACATATTTCAAAGTTAAGGATTCATTAGTTTGATATAGCCTAACGTTACATTGGAACAGAAACTATAACATCTATAGTTTATGAGTTTATTTTTGACAAAACATACTATATATTTAACATATGAGCAGAAACTTGCTAACAAAAGCTTATTTGATGTCTATTTTACAGTAAAAACTTAATAGTCTATCCAAAACTAGCCACAACTAGTAGCAACAGCGAGCACGAGACGGAGAGGCAGAAAGCACACCCTGTTTAATTTCTTTATTTTACAAAAGCACAACGTTTTGTTTTGATTGTAAGTGGACACATACAAAAGTAGACATCTCACGGATTATTTTTTCATATTTATTAAGTCTGTATGACCATAAATGACAGAGTAATTTAAGTCTATTCAGCTGCTATGTGAAAAAAATTGCGCTAATCAGGCCATCGTGATTGCCGACCCCAGAGGGTTAATGCAGCTTTTAAATCATTACTAACTGGGTTTATGCATGTTGTGTTTTTTTTAATAGACGTTTATTAGTTTTAAGTGTGGAGTTCAGTGGGTCTTAACAGTATAAGCCATGAAGTGTGTATATTGTTGATTTTCTTATAGTATCTGTGACTATTACAGTGAATTGTAACTTAGGAGTGGGTTATTGTGGATTGAAGTGGGCCTGTGTCTTGCCCAGTTTTATAGTGTTTATTTCTATTTTTTATTTTTTTATTTGTGAATAAATTATGAAAATGAGTTTCCAGCCTCTGGTCCGTTAACTCTGGACATATATTGAACCTACTGAAACTAGGGTGAGAAGAAAGAAAAGATAGAAGGATATATATTTTTTATCTATACGATATCCCCTTACTGCACAATCAAGAGTTGTTTCATTAATAAGTGCTGTTGGAGACACGAGTTTGACTGGGACATGGAAGTGAGGAGCTGTGTCAAGAGATTGAAGACAAACTATCTGAGGATAGGAACTCTCCAGGTTTTGCAACTATTGTATTTGCATAATTTTCTGTTCTTGCGTTTCTATAGTCTTCACTGGTGTATTTATTTATTTTTCCTGTTAGTCTAATTGTGGCTTGTTTTATACACCAACGATGTGTGAATATGAGGAATTAGTTAATTGCTTTTTGTCACTGGATGTCACGATTTGTTTTTTGTTTATGTCTCAAGTCATGCTTCATGTCTGTCATGTGATCCCCTTTTAGTCATATGATCCTGCCATGTGTTCCCTTGTCTGATGTGTCATGTTGTCATTGGCCCATTGTTTCATTGTTCACAGGTGTCCCTTGTCTTGTCATTAGTCTGGTATGTATTTAAGCCCTCATAGTTGCCATGTGTCTTTGTCAAGTATTGTTTCCCTGTATCCACTGTTGGTAAGTGTCATGTTCATGTTTTTGGATTCATGCCACGTCATGCTTTGTTTTATGTTTGATCTTGTTATGTTTATAAATAAACTGCACTTGGGTTCTCATCTACACGTGCCTCCAGTGGATCCCTTACACTGGAAAAGGGTGAGTAACATTCAGCTGCATCCCACTTAAAGTTTGTGTGGTGTTTATCCCACAGCTCTTCAGAATTAGTGCTTTGAATCTGAACCATTTCTAATAAGGACTGTCTTTGTATACTTAACAGATCTAAAGGGACTGGTTTTATTTTAAGCCTAAATGTTTGAGTTCTTTTGGGTTTGTGCAATTTACTTTATTTTTACCAATGTACATTATTTGAACATTGAATTAAGAACTTTTTTTGTTCTTAATATTGAACCATTTAATAGTTTGTCCTGTAGGCATTTACAAGCACATAATTTATTGGCTCTCATACATTTAATATCTGTTTAATACTCCTGAAATTGTTTCTTTTGTATTTATGCCTTCACCTCATGTATCTAATTTGAGACTTGCTTGTCTGTCCATTGTGTCAGCGGGTTTTTTTTCTTTTT
>NW_027639427.1:0-56216 GCF_949152265.1 Phoxinus phoxinus | reverse complement strand
ATCTGCAAAAAACAAAGAAAAAGAGATCAAGAAGGCAAATTTTACCTTCTTTTTATGATAATACTTTGAAAATAGCATCATTTTATCATAACTATTCTCATAATTTTGTTGTTAACACCATCAAGTTCCTTTTCATAATTCTCAAATTAATGTCTCAATAATAACTTAAGCTTCAATGATTCAATTTCACCATACAAAGAATGAAAATTACTTTATTTTTATTAAACATCCCACATGGGTTTGCTATCTAAAAATGCTACACATACTCTGTAACTTTTTGTGTGTGTGTGTGTAAAAGTTATAGGTGTTACGGGTGGTTGCAGGAAGGCAGACGAGGATATATTTCCACAACGAAGGTTTAATGGTAATTAAATACAGGAAAGGCCGCAACACACACTATTTTCCAACGGAGATCGGACACACACTGACTGAACAGACAGAACTTAAATGCAAACACAGATGACAATGATTAACTGAACACAGGTGACTCAGATAATACAGCTGAACTGGTAATGATGTGAAGATGACACGTGACATGTGAATACAAGCAGACAAGTCCAAATGAAAACAAACTAACCCAAACACCACTGTGACAATAGGCTTAATGTCAAATTAAATGTATTTATGTCATTTTTAAAAACTGTTGTTTAACATTTAATGAAAAGCATTAATGCTTATTTGAGAGCCATAATAATAACACATATGTTGTAAAGAAACTAATGCATCTGTTGTTGTAGAAACAGTTGAGACTCCTGCAGAAGAGATCACTTACACTGATCCAGTGTTCTACAAAAGAAACGCGCATAAATCAGTAAGACAGTTTTTTATTAATTTATGTTGTTGTGTTTGTATCATCCCAGCAAAGTCGGATGTAGAGTTTACTTGTTTATAAGCTGTCATTTTTAACGTTGATTCTTAGCAAAATACACTTTGTTCTTTCAAAATTATGTGCTCATCAATGTATAATTACTTCTACCAACTAATCAAGTATTCTCGTAAGCGTAGAATCTGCCATTTATAATACATACGAGTGAGTCGCTCGAATGGTGAAAACCATGTTGCGCCTCCATCTTGAAAATACATTGGCCAAAGAGGGACATACAAATTCAAATTTTTACACTCAGTGGCACCGTGACGAATGCGAGGGGGATAATGGGAGGGGCTAGAAAGTAATTCAGTTGGTAGTCATATACAATTTCACCACTAGATAGAAGTAATTCCTACACAGTGTAGCTTTAATGGTTCATGTCCATCACACACAACGCTATATATATTGATTATATTATACATTCAAATGACTAATCACTTGCTAAAATGTAATCTGTGATGTGATACAAACAACAGAATACACATCTACACATTAGAGATCCTTTGTAGATGAAGTCTTGCAGTCATTTCTCAGTTGCTTAAAATGACTAATTACTTGCTATAAACAACACAATAGGATTGTCAATTGTGCTGATAAATGTTATTAGAAAACACTATTTATCACATTCTCAATCTTCAGGATGAACCCACTATCTATTATTATTAAAATTATCATTATTATATTGCATTATGTGCTTTTTTTACAGAAAGTTGAAGAGGAGGATCATGTGGATTATGCACCAATCACAATAAGATGAAGAAAAAAGTGTTTTTCTAAGTACAAGATCCAACTGTGTGACCTGTGACAACCATGGCGTGAATGCAGCATAAGCTTCAACCCTATTAAACCTGATCAAGCTAATCAAGTCCTTCAGGCTTATTAAAGAACGTCAGGTATGTGAAGCCGGGTTGGAACTAAACTCTGCAGGACAGTGGGTCTCCTTGAAGACCTCTGATCTAAACCTTATGGTCCATTGGAGCAATTATATTTTTGACTCTTAAATTCTTAAATGACCATGAGTGTAAATCTGAAAATAGTGCAAAATGTACACAAATGTGGTTTGATCTGTTGTGCCGGAGCTGTGTGTGTTCCATGTCAGAGAGTGTGTCTGGTGTAAAAAGTGTGTCAATAGCCTGTGGTTGAAGGGCTTTTTCCATTCCTGCTCACATGAAACCATTTGACTTCTGCTTTAAAACCAAAGAATACTGAACTCATCAATGCTGGTGTTTGACAACAAAAAAAGGTCTCAAATCAAACAAAGAAATTACGGTGGAATATGAAAATAGAATATACTTTGTGCACATTGTGTGATTTTATATACTTTTATATATCTCAGTGATTGTGCAGTCAAGCAGTGCTGGTTTCAGTAGTTTTAGCAACACTTCCTTGTAAGAAGAAAACATTTTTCTGTTAATGTCTGGGTCATTTTAAGAATAAATGCAATGATTTACAAATATGATTTATGTTTGATGTTTGTTAATATTTCATCAGTTTTGATGAGAAACTAAAAGTAGCAAGGCTGCTAACCAAGTTACAAGTTTCGGTTGCATAACAATGGTCTAAAGTTAAAACGTGAAATGTCAATTTATAGTGTGGAAATTCAAATCAATTAAATTAGAATTCAGTGTGACACCTGATCCATAATGTGAAATGGTCACTACATTAAAGCTCCTTCATAAGACAGGGAAAATAGATTTGCCTTGTTTCAAGGAGGGTGGGTAGCCTGGAGGCTGACGTAGAGGTGGAAGCCTCCAGGGCGGACCCAGAGACTCTGGAACGGCGGCGGCCATCTTGGGACGAAGCTCTGGAACGGCGGCGGCCATCTTGGGACGAAGCTCTGGAACAGCGGTGGCCATCTTGGGACAAAGCTCTGGAATGGCGGTGGCCATCTTGGGACGAGAGCCTGGAACGGTGGAGCCCATGACGGGACGAGACTCTGGAACGGTATCAAGTTCACCGCTGTTGAAAAGGCAGATGGTGAACTGAGAAAGCCTCAAAGTTCTCTCGAGGTCCCACACCGGGCAGGCATGCCTTCGTCTCCGCATTAAGGCTTGTGCGCAAGAAAACACTCAATGAACGGTCGGGAAGGAGGTAAAGGACGCCAGGTCGAGAAACGCTGCAGTGTGGGCATCGAGACAAAGAGTTCTGGTCCATGCAAAGTAAAAGCACTACAGGATCCATCTTTTCGGTATTGTTCCAGTCTTCTGTTACGTGATGCAGGCTCAGAGGAGGAGGATGGGTGATTGACAGGGTGTTTATTGAAATAACAAGTGGAGAGAACGATAGAATAGTGTTGGTGATGATGAGGTGCAGGTGTGAGTGATTGGGAATGTCGTGCAGGTGGGAACCAAGGAGAGTGATGGGAGATGAAGTGCAAGTCTGTGACACCTTGTGTAATACCAGCAAGCAACAGCATAATAGGCTAACAAACACAAATGCACTTATAAAGGCTATACTAGATCAGTGACATTGCTGCATGTTTTGCAGATTTTTCATTTTATTATTTATTTTTTCACCTCCTGAGGTCTTAAACCTTTTCTTAAACTTCTTAAATCAGGAAGTCAAGCAGGAGGATGACGTTTTGTACGCATGTGTCGTCACCAGATGATAATCACGTTCTCTGTGATGCTGCTTCCTCATTAATGATGTACAGTTTGCATAAACTCTAGAAAGCTGGTTATTGTAACAAAGCTTTTTAGGAAGCGAAAGTGATGTTTGCGCTTACATGCACTGTGTTAGCAATAGCTTATTGTATTAATGCTGACGTAATGCTTCAGAACTGCAAAATCTCTGTAATAAAGCTATGTCTTAAGCAACGCCATATTAACAGAGGTGTAAAAAAAAAAAGAAAGCATACTTGTAATACAAATGACAAGTGGATGATGGCATATATAATGAGTGATTCACTGATTCATACATTCAAATCAATTTCATGAATGAAAAACAATATGGGTTTGCTATTGTTGTTGAAGGTTCAAAAACAGACAACGTTTGTCTAAAATATAAAAAATGTACTGATTTCTTGTTTGTTGAAGTTGTGCTGCTCGTGTGATAATGCTTATATCATAGACATGGACAGCGCGTCTCCGCTTCCTTCCACTGTAGAAAAATTAAGCCAAAATATCCCACTAACGGTTGTTGTCGATTACGACGCTCGGAGCCGAATCGCAAGCACAGCTGTCAATCATTACGTTACACCCCGTTTTTTATAGCATCAAAACCAAACTTACACCCAACGAACGAACACCCAAAACCCATAAGACTTTTGTTCATCTTCGGAACACAAATGAAGATATTTTTAATGAAATCTTAGACATTTCTGTCCCTCCATTGACAGTTTATGCAACTACCACGTTGACGTTTCAAACATTTCATAAAGAAAGTTCCACTAAATTGGACATTTAGTCCAAATTTTCTGAAGAGACGCTTTATACGATGAACATATATTATATGAGACTTTTATTCACATAAAAACATTAATCAACACACACATCAGTTATGATAAATGGAAGCTCAACATGTTCGCTTGACATGCGAGTGTAGCAGATCCAGTTCTGTACATAAGAAAATCCACACAGCAGACAGCAGGATGGCTTCAAACGACTGAATTTATTGACCCTGGAAACATATGGGACAATTTGATCAGTATATTTCCGTTGCGCCAACCTCTTTCCACGTTATACACAATATTAAGTGGGAAGAGTGAAAGGAAAACAAGTGCGTCTTGCCTCGCCAGCGTCCATTTGCGATCTCAGGCTGACGTAATACAATTGTATACATGTTTAACATTATGTAGTAGTCTAACAGCAGTAATGGATTAATTGCTTTAATGTGTAAAAGAAAAAATAAAGAAAGTAATAAAATGGCTGGATGTGTATTCTTTGAACATATCACTAATAATAACGTATAAGAGTAATGTTTGTACGTATCAAACAAATATTCTCTCAAGACATCAGGCACATTTACATTATACTCTTTAGAATGGCAAAACCAGCGTAATAGCTGCAAATAAAGATGGAATACATCAGCTCAAAAGCACAATCCACAAATACATTATAGACCCAAATTACATAAATTAAATAACTTTATACTGGTTAAATTGAATAATTGAACATACCTGGAAACATATGGGACAATTTGATCAGTATATTTCCGTTGCGCCAACCTCTTTCCACGTTATACACTGTGCACAAATCACGAGTTAGCTAACTCCACGTGCGTCAGATAAAAGTCAGATAAAAGTCACAATATACAACATGCATGTGTATAATCGATTCAGTAACACATTGTGCTTAATATTTAATGAACTTTAACCGAATTAACACTTTTAAACATACCAATATTAAGTGGGAAGAGTGAAAGGAAAACAAGTGCGTCTTGCCTCGCCAGCGTCCATTTGCGATCTGAGGCTGACGTAACTCACGCACTCTCTAAAGCATAGCGCGCAACACTGATAAACGTCCCACTTAACGAAACACCTTAATTGACAGTTCCTAACCACAATAACATTGCATGGCTCGCTCATATAAGTATTTAATACAAAATTAACACTCAAGTATTTTACTTAATAGAAAATTTGTTTTGGGAAGTTCATCATATACAAATACAATTAATATTTCTTTCTTCCCAACTTGCTACACGAGAACCAATGAGGTTCATCCTTACGCAGCACGCCTGAGCTTCTGTTTATGTTTGTTGATATATGTTTATATGTAAATAAAAGCCAAAATTCAATCTTTTCATAAAGTAATCGATTCTCTTTTTGGACTAAAACAAAAGAGGACTAAACCACTCAATTCATATGGATTAGTTTAATGATCTACTTCTGAACTTTTTGAAGGGTGAAGTGGTAGTTGTGTAGCTGTCAGATTTAATTAAAAAGATCTTCATTTGTGTTTCAAAGATGACCGAAAGTCTTACAGGTCGTTCGAAAGTCTTACGACATAAGGATGAGTAAATGACAGCTTATTCTCCTCAGTGCATTCATGTCAAATTCAGCTCATTTTTCTGAGGGTGAAAATTCAAATGACACTTAAACTTCAGCAATGAAATCTGCAGAATTACATGGTGTCTTTTTTACAGTATTGCATTCGATAAAAGTTCAAAAACTTTTGGTTCTGGAAAGAAATGTGATTTGATCAGAGAGATGTTGATCGGTGGACAAACAGCTTTCGCATGAGAATGTGTCTGCTAGCCTACTGGTGTTTGTGGTAAACGTGCGTTTGTGTGTGCATTTCTTGAGGTTTGAAGAGTGTGAGTGTGTCTGCATTTTAGTGTGAATAGTGTGTCTGGAAAAGGACTACCACAATTTGACTTCCTCTCAAACAATGTCTGTGAAATAGTAGCCTACGATTGATGTTCAGAAGCATAAGCACACACACACACACACACACACACACACACACACACACACACACACACACACACACACGACCTCAGATAAGCTTAGCTAGTTTGTTTCCAACTCTATAGCTTAATTTTGCAAAACTATTTTAAAGGTGAACTATGCCGTTTTTTGTTTTTTTTTTAGCTTAATTTACCTGAACAGAACAGCTTCGGAGACATTGTAGTAATGGTTATTGACTTCTTTCAGGTTGATGGTGGCCGTCTCACTTCCCCCTGGTGCCCGTGAGCGGGAAAACCATTGCAACTTTGGGCCATGCACCGGCCTCAGCGTCAGGAAGTATCGCGTGATATGGTCTCGCGATGTAACAAATTGCTTTACGTCAAAAAAATAAATGTTATATACAAAATGATACATTTTAAGAACAAATGCTTGACTTACTGCAAGTTGTAATATTTATTATGGCATCCTGCTGACGTTACTGGATGTTACTGTATAAAAATATTAAAACTGTAAAAAAAAAAAACTGCATAGGCTATAAACAGCATCATTAGGACAATAGTTGTTTTTGAAACAGTGAAGTTTTTCCAGAAACAAACTTTTTTACAACCACTATCAGTGTAGCATGACAAACGCCAGTCACGTGAATCATAATGCTGTAACTTATCACTCTATATTTAAAATAAAATACACTCAACGAAAACACCCTACGCAAAGAAACAAGACATAATTTGAGTCATAATTCCACAGGATAAATGTTGTATTTGCTTTGTCAAACACTTACTATTACTTATTATTCCTTATATTTTGTTATTATGTCCACCACTTGTAAAATAAAGAATAACAGATGCATTAACCACAAAGCAATTGACCGTGATAATCATATTTCTCCACAAAACGTGTACTGTATTGTTCCTACTAGGCCTACTACAAAAAAAAAAAAAAAAAAATAATAATAATTTGAGATCTTCTTCAAAGAGTGTAAGAGAATTTTTGTCATTTCTTTTTTAAAGACAGTGGTGTCAGATACCACATTACCATTTTACTGTAGTAACAATCAGTAAAATAACTTACTATTTTCGGTTTGTTTCCCTATTTACAGTTGTAATTTTTTTGTAAGAACAGCATCCCTCACAGTGTGCCCTTTATATAAAGTGCATTATGTTTCACTAATATAAAGTGTACACTACAAAGAGTATTCATACTGTATTAGAGCGCCATCTAGCGTCATAACTAGGAATTCATTATTAAGAATGCAGTTATTATGATTGAATCAGATGTTTTTAATGGCATTTATCACATGAACATACACATCTTTCAAGTTATTTTTTGCTTGTTTATTCAGGCTGATGCAAAGAAAATTAAAAAAATTAATACTAATAATATTTCTCTCATGGCAAGGCACAGGATTTCTTCACAAAATAAAACCTCTTCATGTGCATATATAATTTACAATATTTGAAAAGCTTATAAAAAACACTGCCAAATTAATGAAACAAAATCATCTATGTCCAGCCCTTATTGATTTATATCATGACACGATCCATTGTATTTTGTTAATTTGGCAAATAACAGCATTTGAACTCTGGCATGACAAAACATTTACATGACAACAATAGACAAAATGATATACAAAAATTATATTTACACATCTACGAGTACCAAACAAAAGACAAACCATAAAAAAGTAATAAGGGAAAAAGAGTGTTGACAAAAGAAAAGAAATGCAAGAAAAAAATAACACATATTGATAATAATTGCATTACACAAAACATGCTTCATAATCAGAACTGAGGGATACAAATGGAGAAAACATCTTTAATGGATGTTCCTCGCATGAAACGCAGGACTCTGGCAGTGTCAGCATATCACAAATGCACAATTTCAGGCGAGACATTCACATAAGAGTCGGTTCAGTGCCTGAGTGTTGTTTGATTGACAGCTGCCTTCAAATGTTCACTATCGTGTTCGTCTAAAGTGCTCATGTCTTACAGTACGAGGCGATCTGTGTGTGCAGTCAAATACAATTCTCGGTCACAATGCCCGTCTGTGAGGTTTTCTTGTAAACAGTCAGTTTTAAGAGGATGTAAACAGACGGGACAAAATAACTGATGTCAAACAGATTATCATTAATACGTCTCATATAGCAAAAGACAAAAAACCGATAATGTCTGGATCACTGTAACAGCTTAAATAAACCTCTGCACACTTGCTGATCTATAGCTGGTAAATGTTTTTTATGTTTATTATTGCTGATTCACTGTTTATCTGTCTTTTTAGAAGCAATGTTTACATAAATAGGGGGGGGGGGAAACTTAATTTACACTTTCAATGAGTTGGTCCTATTCTCTAAGTTTTTCTCTTCACTGTCCCTTTAAATAAAATTGTCAAAACAATAAATAATGTTATGTCGGTGTTTCAGTGTTGGGACGTCCCATTAACAGCATGTCCTCGATTCGAAGATACATTCTGATGGATGCATGACTATATTATACTACTTCTCTTCTGTAATAAAACACAGATTCACAGAAGGGAAAGAAATGAATGATTCAGTTACACAAACACAGAAACACTACAAAAAATAACATTGGAATTGTGTTTTCAAGGAATTTAGTGTGGTTTTCTTTTCTTAAATATGTGACGATGTCCTAAATGCTTCTCTTAATGGATTTTCAGTCTGTTAAACTTCATCACACCGTCATCTTTTGTACTGCATTAATACATGTTTGAATGCCATATGTGTGATGCTCTGTTATTAAAAATAATAAACAATAATAATTCACACGCACACAGACTTACCTTCTTGTAATAGTAAATCCCATAAGCAGCTGCTACAGTCACAGACAGCAGAACAGCAACACTTATTCCTGCTATCGCTGAAGACAGAGCCGAACCTGTGATGATAAAGAGGGACAGTCATATCAATTTTACTGATATTGTTGATTGATAATCACACTTTTCTGTTATGAGTTTAGTTTTAAGATATTGATTCAACTGATAAATGCCGCCATTTGGTGGGTTTTTTAAGGAACAGCAGTTACAGTTAAACAGCATCAGCACTTTCAACTAAACATGAAACATCAATGTTCACATGGCAAGAGATTTTATGCATTGTGCAGATAAATAACAACATTATTCAAAATGTTAAACAAAATGCATTGAATGACTAAGTTATTATACTTACCAGTGACAGTCACACTGAAGCCCTTAATTCTCCTAATACTGAAGCTGCTGTTGTTGCTGATGATCTGTAGTTTATATTCTCCAGAGTCTGTGTTTCTGGTGTGTGTGATGGTCAGCGATCCAGTCTGATGATCCAGGTTCAGTCTGTCTCTGAATCTCTCTTCACACTGAACATCTGTACAGATCTTACTCTGATCTCCAGTGATTTCAGCGATGAGAATGTCATTAAAACACCACATCATCACATCATTTGATTTTCTTCCAACACCAGGATCTAAAGTGAAAGATTCCCCCTCCTTCGGTGACATGGCTTTTAATTCATTCATCTCGGCAGCAATTTCTAAAAAAACAAACAAAACAAAAAACAGCTGGGATAGTATCTTTTTGCTGAGAAAAAAAATCTACACAACATGAAAGAACTGTGAATATCAAAGTGATTGCAAACTGAAGAGATACGATCACTATATATGATGAGCAAAGATAATTTAGGCTTTTTAATCACAAACACATTGATCAACGCATATAAAACTATGGTAAACGAAATCTCAAACATGCTGTCTTGATTTTTTTTTTATGACTAAGTTAAATGAGTTTAGAAAGACGTGAAAGATAGTGTTGGGGTAATGCATTACAAGTAATGCGAGTTACGTAATTAGATTACTTTTTCAAGTAACTAGTTTTAGTTTAGTTTTATTGAAAGGATCCCCATTAGCTACAGCCGTGCTGCAGCTATTCTTCCTGGGGTCCTGAAAAATATGTACAGAAAAAATAAAGTAAATCCACGAACACATACACACATACATATACACATGTACAAACACATAGCAACGTACATATGTACCCTCATACGGGCATGAGATATACACACATAAAAACACATTCTACACATGTGCATGTACATACATATTCACACACATCTATAAATAATTATAAACAGTCATATGTATTATTTTGATAGATGCTGTTTTACATTTAATTTAAATTTATTAGCATTGTTAGTAAGCATGATATGTTTCGGCAGTTTATTCCATTCCTTCATACCTCTGAACATAACAGTGTTTTTTATGGCATTTGTTCTTGCTATGGGTAAGGTGAAGTTGCCTTTAGTTGCATGTCTGGTACTGTACTGATGATTGTCTACACTAAAAGAAAGATGCTTGAACAAAACAGAAGGCAATTTTGAGATGGAAATGTTTCTTATGAAAATTAACAGTGAATACAACAGTCTATCTTCGACCAACAACCAATTAAGATCTTTGTGCATTAATATAATATTTCTCCTATAGCTGCACCTAAGTACTACACGAGCTGCTCTATTCTGTATAAGTTGTAATTTATTAATATATTCACCAGTGGCATTCGACCAAACTGCTGGGCAATAGTCGAGGTATGTCAATGTTAGTGCTTTCATTGCATAATTCATAATATTTGTAGTCAAAAAATGTGCATGTCTTCTCATAATAGATATACCTCTTCCCATTTTTGCAATAATATTATTAATATGTTTTTTCCATGATAATCTAGAGTCAACTATTACACCCAGCAGTCTAGTCTCATGCACCTGTTCAATAATTGCATTATTAATTTTAATATTAATTACAGGATTTTGATTGATGTTATAATTTGAACCTAAAATCATGCAGTTAGTTTTTACTGTGTTTAATGCCAGTTTATTTAATTTGATCCAATCTACTACATATTGTAATTCTATATTTAGAACAGTTTCTAATTCCATTTGTGTACTTGCTGATGTATATATAGTTGAATCATCAGCGTACATGACAATGTTAGCCTTGTTTAAAATATACGGTAAATCATTAGTAAAAATATTAAATAATAATGGACCCAGACAACTGCCTTGGGGTACTCCACATGTGATATTTCTGATACCTGAGAGACTGCCATTAAAAAACACTGTCTGTGTTCTGTTTGACAAATAACTGTACATCCATGTGATTGCTGACTGCTCAAAACCATAACAAGATAATTTTGTTAATAACAAGTCATGATCTATGATGTCAAAGGCAGCCGAAAAATCAAAAAATACAACACCTGTAATATTTCTCTTTTCAGTCTCTCTAAGCCAATCATCAGACATGTGAGTCAGTGCAGTGGCAGTGGAGTGACTTTTTCTGTATGCATGCTGAAAATCTGTAAATAAATCATTTGTATAAAAATAGTTATTAATTTGATCGTATACTATAGATTCCATTATTTTCGATAATACAGGTAATATACTTATCGGACGGCTGTTGGGACCAGAGAAAGGCAGTTTTTTATCTTTGGGCAGAGGAACTATTTTAGCCTGCTTCCATGCCTGTGGGCAGGTACAGCAGATAAAACTGAGGTTAATGATATGGGTTAGAACAGGGGCAATAAAGTCAGCAGCTAGTTTAAGGAGTCTGCTGTCAAGACCGTCAACACCCGGTGGTTTATTTTTACAGGATTTTAAAAGATTCTTTACTTGATCTGTATTTACACTTTCTAATTTAAAACTTAAGTTTTTATTTTTCATCAGTTCATTTCTTATTAATCGGTAAGACATGTCATTACTTAGATTAGGCATATTTTCTCTTAATTTATCTAATTTTCTTATAAAATAATCATTAAGATAATTTGCAATATCTATTGGCTTAATTATAAATGTATCCCCTGTTTCCAAAAAAGATGGATTTATTTTATTTTTCTTACCAGTCAATTGATTTAAAACATTCCATAACCTCCTGCTATCATTACCTATATTTTTAACATGATTATAAAAATAGATTTTCTTCTTCTTTTTATTAAGTTTAGTAACAGAATTTCTCATTTTACGATATAGGTCCCAATCACATTTATTTCCTGTAGTGACTGCTGTTTTTTTCATTTGACCTCTTATTTTCATAGAATTTTTCAGTTCATCATCCAACCAAGGTGTGACGTTGTTCCTGACAGTAAACTTCTTTAAAGGCGCATGTTTCTCAATCAATGACAAGAATAGATTGTTAAATTTAAAGAGAGCAATTTCTGGATTACTGGCAGCCAACACATCAGACCAGCATATAGCTTGAACATCTTCAATAAACTTGTCACTTTTAAACAATTTATACGATCTTTTAAATAAGACTGCAGTTCCAGATCCACTCAGCTTGGTTGTTAACGCAGAAATTATCAAATTATGATCACTACTACCAGTGGGAATAGACAGTACCTTTTTACACAGTTCAGGACGGTTTGTGAAAATATGATCTATACAGGTAGATGTTCTGGAGCCATCACTCTTGAAACATGTTCTTGTAGGCTTATTTATCAGTTGAGTAAGTCCACATGCATTTGCAGTAGTTAACAGTTTTCTTTTTAAGTGGCAGTCTTTAGAAAACCAGTCAATGTTTAAGTCACCCATGAAATATATGTCCTGACTTACATTAGTATTTATATCCAACATTTTACAGATAGTGTCAAGATATTCACAATTGGCACTTGGTGACCGGTAACAGCAACACAAAAGTATCGACTTCCGATGAGGTAGATGCATTTGCAACCATAATATTTCAATGTTAAAACTCATTAAATCAGTTCTTATTTTTACTGGCAAGTGATTCTGAATATAAAAAGCAACTCCACCACCAAAACCATTTCTGTCATTTCTGTATATGTTGTAACCTTCAATAAATAGCTCTGTGTCATCAAAGGAGGAGTAAAGTAAAGTAAAGTAACTTTCAAATAAGCAGTGTTGGGGAAGTTGCTTTTAAAAGTAATGCATTACAATATTGCGTTACTCCCTTAAAAAGTAACTAATTGCATTACTTAGTTACTTTTTTAGAAAAGTAATGCGTTACGTTACTTTTGCGTTACTTTTTTTCCCACCTGGGCTGGGCTTTTTTTTTTATAACACAAAAGTTATATTTTTGGGCAAATGTAAAGATCCTTTCACAGCAAAAGTGAAATAATAATCCTCAGGCTGAAGGAAATGTGTACAGTAGAGGAAAGCAAACAAGCAAACCGTTCTATCTATCTAATATTTGCTTATTTAACTGAATCATCGAAGGTCAGAAGCACGTACATTGGTCAATAAAGTGAGATTAAATGCATAAAAAAATATGTTTTATGTAACATATTTAGTTATTTGGAGGTTTGCATAGTATTCTGATTCTGCATTCACTGATTTTATTCATTTTGAGGAATATTGAATATTATTTTGTGCAAGTGAGATGAGTAAATGCTCACATTTAGTCTAGAACTACAATACACATCATGTTCACACACACACACACACACACACACACACACACACACACACACACACACGCCTCTGCACTTTGATTTGTCTCAACATGAGGACAGGAGAGCTGTCAGTCAATGGGAAAGCAAAGTACACTCTAAAAAATGCTGGGTTGTTTCAACCCAATTTTGGGTCAAATATGGACAAACCCAAACGCTGGGTTAAAAATGTAATTAAAAAAATTAACCCATCGGCTGGGTTTGTCCATATTTGACCCAAAATTGGGTTGAAACAACCCAGCATTTTTTAGAGTGTAACTTATTTGAAAAAGTAACTCAGATATTGTGTTTTCAATTTTTAAAGTAATGCGTTA
Organism: Phoxinus phoxinus; assembly: GCF_949152265.1. NCBI lineage: Eukaryota > Metazoa > Chordata > Actinopteri > Cypriniformes > Leuciscidae > Phoxinus > Phoxinus phoxinus. Next base: position 42,247 of record NW_027639427.1, on the reverse strand, counting down.
CTTTACAAGTTACTTGAAAAAGTAATCTGATTACGTAACTCAAGTTACTTGTAATGCATTTCCCCCAACACTGGAAATAAGTAATGCAAGATACTTTGTTTTGCCATTTATTGACTGACAGCACTCCTGTCCACATGTTGTTGAGAGAAATCAGCAGTATAGCAGAGACGTTGTGCGAGCTGTGTGCAAATATGATGCTTATTATAGATCTACTGTAGACTATAAGGCCCTGTTTACAGCTATTAAGATGTGCTTTGGTCGATCGGGTCAAGTAGACGACTTATTTTGTCCACTTTCGACCACTTCTGTCCTTTTTTCCTTGAGGGAAGGGTTTATGAGCAGGTTATTTTTTCAGATCTTTTGATCTAATGGACATAAGCTCACGCAATTTACATATGAACACACCTGCAGCTTTCTTTTCTGCTCTGATAGACACAAGACCAGCCGAACGCTGTGAGTGTGTGTTAGAAATCAGGAATGCTGAGAGAACATTGTGCTTGGTACGTTTTTCATCTTCAAAACAAACTTGTGTCTTCAGGCGACAAAGTTTAAATAAACATATTCGACCACATGAGCGTTTACACTACTAAAGCAATCGGGTCGAATGCGTATTCAACTACCTCTGGAAGTGATCTAAAGTGGACAAGCTCAAAACACCTGTGTCCTATTCTTCTGAAATCCAGAAGTGAATTTGCATTTCTTTCAGTTTGAGGCTTACTCATTTAACTTTTGGTGGGAAATGGTCTTTACAATATGCCAAAAATAGAAACTGGAAACAGCCCAGGTGAGGAAAAAGCTTATTGCAAATCATTACTTTTTTAGGGAGTAACTCAATGTTGTACACTGATTATAACATTGATTACAACCAGTGCTCATCTTTTGTATATAAAATAATTCATTCACAATTTGAAAACATTTTTTTTTTTATGCAGCTACACACTTTTCATGTCAGTCACAAATACACTGCAACGTTTCAGGAGTTAATCTGCTAAATTATTGCTTTGTAAAATCACTGCTTTGATAAACACTATATGTTATTTAAATATATAACCTGTTTTTATTAAATGTTAAATGACTCACCATGAACAGCAACTTTAAAGATCTTTTCGCTGTTGGGGTTGATGATCTGTAGTTTGTATTCTCCAGAGTGTGTGTCTGTGGTGTGTGTGATGGTCAGAGATCCAGTCTGATGATCCAGCTTCAGTCTGTCTCTGAATCTCTCTGTATCTTCATTACACTGAACATCTGTGCAGGTCTTACTCAGATCTCCATTGATTTGAGCGATGCGGGTGTCATTATGATACATTTAGTTTTTCCTTGTTGGTCTGCTTTAACACCAGTGTATAGAGTGACTGAATCTCCCTCCATCACTGACACTGACACTGATGTGTCACCAGTATCAACATCAGACGTACCTGAAGAAGAAGAAGAAAAAACAGACAAAACTTTTTCTACAAATCATGAAGATCATGGGAAGATAAATATGCGAGGATTCATAAAGTAACATGCATTTGGTCACTTTGCAGGTCTCTGTTTTCTAATCATTAACCAGGACACTAAATTAACACTAAAAAGATCCATATCAAATCAGTGATCATCCATATTAAATTCCTTAAAGAAAAATGCACTGAATGACTTAATCATACTCACTGGTGACAGAAACACTGAAGCGCTTATTGCTGTCGCTGATGTGTAGTATATATTCTCCAGAGTCTGTGGTTCTGGTGTGTGTGATGGTCAGAGATCCAGTCTGATGATCCAGCTTCAGTCTGTCTCTAAATCTCTCAGTCCCTTCATTACACTGAACATCTGTACAGAACTTACTGAGATCTCTATTGATCTGAGCGATGCGAGTGTTATTATAATACCATCTAATTTGGTCTTGTTGGTTTGTTTGAACACCAGTGTTTAGAGTGACTGAATCTCCCTCCATCACTGACAATGACACTTCATCTGAACCAACACCGAAAACACCTGGAGAAGAATTGAACAGATCATTTTAAATAAAATTCAGGGATAGCGGGACAAAAATACAAGAGGAAAGTGCTGTGGAAATAGAATAATACAATACTAATTACAATACTAAAAACGTTTGTTTTCAAATTTACAATTGGTCTGTCCAAGTATTGAAGATATCATTGTCTTCAGTTTTGCATGCATTGTTTAACCCGTTCATCTCAATTGTAAGGGCAATTTTAAGGATATTCTAAAATAGATTTCAACTTTTATTCAGACAGAGTTGAAATAATACACAAGTTAAGGCTGCAAAGTGTGTGCATAATACAGGATTACTTGATACACAAAAAAAATATATTTACCATTTAAAACAAAATAATATGAACCTTTATATTTCTCTAATGTCCCTTAGAAATATTACGAGAGATAGCCTACATAATATGCTAAGTGAGTAGATTTTATGATTTAATGGCAACACCCCAAGAAGAGGCTAAGATGTCCAACGGAAACTGGGCTAATATTATTTATAATTAGACCTATTAAAGCTTTCCTTTTTTACAACAATAACCAGGTGGTAGCTATAGAGACCGTTTTAAAGAGGGCGACAAAACAGGAGAAAAACAATGTGTGCTGCAGGGTCAAAACCAAGAAGACAATTCACCACTGGATTTTCCTATGGTTTTTTTTAATGAGGGTATCAATTTATAAGTAAAATAAGGTCTGTGATAAAAAGTTTACGATACTATTCTACACACACCCAAACGTTTTCATCAAATTACTTATAAGAGAAACACGTTTTAGAATGAAAAATAACAGCTTCGAAATTCGTAAATAGAAAACCCCCACTATTTTCCCATAGGAAAATCTCATGGGAACTAGTGGCGTAGTCTAGTCTTCCGGGTTCTGACATATTCGCTGCACTCTATGGGTGCTTCTCAATTCTTATTTGTGCATCCTCGTTTCCTTTCCTCGCTTCCTTTCCTCGCGTCTCAGCTCCACCCCCTGTAGGACGCGAGGGAAGGCTGCAAGGAAAGGAAATGAGGACGGAGGAATCGAATGAAAGCTTTTTTATACATTGGAAAACTTGATCACTCGAGCGTCACTTTACAGCGTCATCAGCAGCGCTAAAAAGATCTGCACTTATGTTGTTGAAGTTTGGTTATTTAAGAAATGTATAATAAATAATAATAAAGCAAGATACCCTGTTGAAATATGTGACATGTGTGGTTTATATAAACTGCAATAAAATTATATAGCTATAAAATTATTGTGACCGATGTGAAGGGGGAGGAGAATTTACACGTGCGTCACGTTTAGTCAATAAAACACTTCCGCATAGGATACACCTGTGTATCCTCGCTCATAGCTCCTCTGGAAGCCTCCTCACTCCTCGATCCTCGCCTCCTCACGGTGCAATTAGAGAATTGAGATGTCCTTCAAGATGGCTGAGCTCGATCGGTTTCCGGGTCATAGGATGGAGGACGGAGGAGCGAGGAGACGAGGAGGGATATTGAGAAGCACCAGAGCCCGTCTACGGAGAGCCTGTTCACTCCCTATTAAGTCCTATTGTACCGAATTTTGGTTGTAGTTCCACCAGAGTTCCACTGGGGGCGATCACCCCCGAGTGCAAAATGAATGGGAGTCTATGGGGCTAGACGGCTAAATTTGTCCCTTTCAGCCGATTGCCGTTGAGAAATCTCAGATTTGATTGTAGGTTTGGCAAGTTCAACATGGGTTATAAGTCGAAAATTGAATGAACGAGTACTTATGTCCTTTCGATTTCTTACAGGTTGAGTTGTTGTTGCCCATAACACGCTAGCATTCTGCTAATGAACGCTGATTGGTCAGTGAAGGACTGGTTACGACCAGAGATACCGCTTGATGGCATCGTGGTATCCGAAGCGGGAACAGAATGTATTCTAGCAGAAACTCTTCTAGCACGTGTGTTTACCTGTGTCAGCTGTGCTGGCGATGCCTCGAGAGAAAATAAAGTGCAGAGCGCAAAAGCACCACAGTGACTGAAGGATTGCCGTAAAGCAGTATCTCTGGTCGTACGATGTGTATGACGTCATTGACATTTTGAAAGACTTTTTAAAGCAAATAAGTGACTCTAAAAAATCTAACACCCAGCAATGTGCAATTTCTTTGCATCTCCTTTCGAATACAACATTCAAATTACTAGACAAAAAATTATATCTTGAGAAAAGTGGATTTTGAGGGGTATAGCTCCATAGACCTCCATTCATTCTGCACTCGTCCTGTGAGCGCCCTCATATGGAATCAGAGTGGAACTGCAACCAGTCAGAAGCCGGAAGTGTAGCGAGAGTGAACCTTCTCCCCTTATAGAGAGCCTAAGTCCCGCCCCTCCGCTTCCGGCTCATGGGACCTTATTTCGGAAAAAATATGTATGGAAGTCAATGGCGAGAGATAACTTATCTTTTTATTCCGTCTGAACTGTCCCCTGAACTACACATATGATGTTTGTCAATTTAAAAGGTAAATATGAAAGTCAAGAAAGTCGCAGTTTGTCATAAAACAGAAGAGTAACGTTTAGTTGTATGTGAAAATCGCTCGATGAACTACATCTCTCGTCTCGCACTATGTAGCCTACGTCACAAGATCCGTTGCTCGTATGTGTATTCTGGCTCAAAACACGAGTCAGGCATGACGGCGTAACGTTAGGATTATAATGTAAGACTATAGAAAAAATGACAGACGTTAGCTTCAGTAAAGTTAGCTTCATTCATTGAGAGAAAAGGTATGACGTCGCATGTGCGCCTTCTGGGTTTGTAGTCTTTGTAATTTCTTTTTTTTACAGTCTTATACCTCAACAGTTTTACATCAAACTGCGACTTTCTTGACTTTAAAATGTATCTTTTAAATTGACAAACATCATATGTGTAATTCAGGGCACAATTCAAACGAGATCAAAATATTTGTTGTCTCTCGCCATTGACTACCATACAATATTTTTCCGAAATAAGGTCCCATGGTGGTCGACCGGAAGGGGAGGGACTTAGGCTCTCTATTAGACATTCTCTGGAAGCACCCTATGTCATACAAATACACGGGTTTCTGTGCAACGTCATCACGTAGATGCGCGCGCATCTAAGAGGCAGAAAGCAACAGTCTTTACGGCTATATCTATGACGCGGAGCTGTTGTGTTTTTATGATTTTATACTAATGTTTTTATGATTCACAAACTTAGTTGGACAATTTCATACTAGTCAACTAACTAACTTTTTACATAGCCTAATGTTATATTAATATGCAAATGAAACACAAACAGATTCAACTCTGAAATTGCAGTTTATTATTGAGTCAACAAGAATTTACAAACAATGCGAAATCTACGTTAATTACAATGTTCTTTTACAGAACTCGGCATATAGCGGTCTTGCCTCTTGGATGCGCGCGCATCCGGTATTGTTTGTATACAAGAAACCTGTGTATAAATGTCTTACCAAGCAGTAAACTGCACAGTGTCGGGAAAATTCCGAACATTATTTTCTCCAGTTTCTCCAGAAAATAAATCAAGATTCTGTGGAATATTTAGATCAATTCCCAGCAAAGTGAAAGCGAAAGTCGGCTACAAAATGACACGGCTAAAAAAAAAAACTGTCAAAAACAACAACTACACTGTAAAAAAAATCCCGTATTTTTTACGGAATAATGCTGGCAACTTTGGTTGCCAGAACAATTCTGTAAAAAATACATTAAAACTGTAATCACCTTTACGGAGCAGCATGTAAGTTTTACATTTTAAATTGGTATATTTAACAATGGATTTCAGCAATATTGACATGGCCATAAAGTTATTGAACAAATTCCTTCAGTAAGAATTGAAGACACCTGATGTTAACAAGCAGAATCACTGAAGGAGAAACCATAATTAAAGTCACCATTATGGATATCAGTGTGTGTTTCAGTTGGGCTCTTTACCCTTAAATTATTAACTTTAAGTTTTGTTTGACTGCTGTACATGAGTTATAACAGCAGATGATGAACAAAGAGAAAAGGTGATCTGATGGTGATGGTTGTGTTTTAACATAATCATTATTTCATAATCATTTAACCTGAATCACTGAACTCATATGAGTTAGGTTTATTTTATTAATTTTGGGTGCATAAAGTTTAGCCTTTTCAATGAAATTCAAATAATCACATCAATAAAAATACAAATAAAAAATTATGTATCCAAATTAAAAAATGTTTTGGCAACATAGACATATCAAGATTTAGCATATGAATCTCAGCAATGGTGACAAACAGATCACCTCTGTTCATAAGCTCATTATTTATTCATGCAGCAATGCATGATGGGAGCCATGAATGAGTTTTGATTGGTAAAACCCAGAATGCACTGCAACACCATTGTTGAGATACACAGGCTGATTATTGATGTCTGTGTCTCTTTTTTGAACAAGAGAAACTTTTTAGAAATTATTTGGATTACATTGTAAAAGTTAATAGTATTATGGAGTTCAATGACGGTACAACTATAAATAATAAAGTAACCTAACTCATGAATTGGACTCTATATGAGTTCAGTGATTCAGGTCAAATGATTGTGAAATAAATGACTATGTTAAAACACAACCATCACCATCAGATCACATTTTCTCTCCGTTCATCATCTGCTGTTATAACTCATGTACAGCAGCCAAACAAAACTTAATGTTAATAATTTAAGGGTAAAGAGCCCAACTAAAACACACACTGATCTCCATAATGGTGACATTAATTATGGTTTTCTCCTTCAGTGATTCTGCTTGTTAACATCAGGTGTCTTCAATTCTTACTGAAGAAATTTGTTCAATAACTTTATGGCCATGTCAATATTGCTGAAATCCATTGTTAAATATACCAATTTAAAATGTAAAACTTACATGCTGCTCCGTAAAGGTGATTACAGTTTTAATGTATTTTTTACAGAATTGTTCTGGCAACCAAAGTTGCCAGCATTATTCCGTAAAAAATACGGGATTTTTTTTACAGTGTAGGCCTACACAACACAGCTTGTTTCAATTTTTGCTATAATGTGACGTTCGACATCGAAGCTCCGAAACGAATGTAAACCAAACGAACACGACAAAAAAAAGCTTGTGTAGATTTTTCGTTGCTCCTCGCCCTTAAAATGGTGGTGACAAGGTGACATTTGCCGTGAGAAGAAGGGGGGAAGGAAACGGAGCCGTACGGACGTCTTCTCCTGCCTATACGTACCGACGTTCCAGTTGAGTGTTTTCACAGCGTTTCAGAAAAAAAGCGTTTTTGTTTTTTTGCTTATTTTATTTATTTTCTTGATCAAGTCTTGACTAACTTTTGACTCAAATGGATGTCAAGGTGCCTGCTATTGGGCTATATAATGAGAAATCCAAAATGTGCATGTTTGAGTCTTTACTTTATCATAAAAGAGCATCCAAAAAAAAAAAAAAATGCTACACTTGGAAGCTATCGTGTATTGAGTTTTCTAACGACAATTACAACTAGCAATTAAGTCAATCCGGTAATATAAATCATAATAGAATGAAGTTACAGATTTCACTTGTAACCTCGATGTAAAGTAAGAATATATTAGTGCAATGCAAACAGAGAAGTCAACTTTAAAGTCGCACACATACAAGTCCAGCGCAGAAAGGTACAGACTAAAAAAAAAAGAGCAAAAATAATAATAATATAAACTATACAATAGAAACGTAACTATCCTAATCTAATATGGCCAGCTAATATATATATATATATATATATATATATATATAGGCCTATTATCCAAGATGGCGGCACGCATAGGTGCAGCGGCTTCATGCTCTCACTTTCGGTGCTGTTTGTTTTTGTTTACATGTTTTATTGTTTGATTGTTAATGTTGCGTTTAGCTGTGCGAATCTGACATACAGCCGTCAAGATCTCTTGATCCTAGGACTACAATCTGAACAGACCATAACTAGTGAATTTGTGGACTCGCACAACATACCGGACGAGATAGCCAGGATGCAGGCTCTCCATGGATTGTTGTCGGCTCCGGCAGGCATCGGAGGCGAAGAAGATACAGGAAGCAAAAGCGCGGATGCCGGTCCGGCCTACTTGTGAGATTAAGGAAACACCCGCACAAACCACCGCTACTCAGCATTTTTATTTCTAATGCCAGATCTATCAACAATAAGATGGACGAGTTGAATCTACAGATCTCTGCGAAAAAACTCATAAAGGACTGTTGCATTTTAATATTAACTGAGACGTGGCTTCACCCACATATCCCAGATGTAGCCATTGAGCTAGCGGACCAGATCTACTTAAGGATCGTAACATCGCCTTCAGGTCTGGTGATAGAGCCCATTACACCATTGCAAGAGCCAACCTGAAGAAAGGCATCAGGGAAGCAAAAATGGCTTACAAGAGGAAGATCGAGGACCATTTTAATAACAAGGACCCACGGCAGGCGTGGCAGGGCATCCAGCATCTCACCAACTATAAGTCCAGCAACCGAATGACCGTCGACGGCAATGCCTCTCTGGCAGAAGAACTTAATTGTTTCTTCGCACGTTATGAGACAAAAGCAGAAGGAACTGCCAGAATACCTCCATCAGCCTCTAACAGCCACACTCTCACAGTGCAGGAACATGATATGAGATGTGTGCTCAAGGCAGTGGATCAAAAGAAGGCGGCCGGCCCTGATGGAGTGACAGGAAGGGTGCTTAAGTCATGCGCAGACCAGCTGTCTATGGTCTTCACAAGAATCTTTAACCAGTCTCTCTCAACATCTACTATTCCATCTTGCCTGAAGTCTGCCATAATTATCCCGCTGCCAAAAAAGGCAGTCATCAGCTTCAATGATTATCGTCCAATCGCACTTACTCCGGTCATTATGAAATATTTTGAGAAGCTGGTCCTAAAACATATCAAAAACAGTCTCCAACCTACATTTGATCCATTCCAATTCGCTTATAAAGCAAATAGGTCTACTGAGGATGCTGTCATTACTGCTCTTCATACTGCGCTGAGTCATCTGGCTTATGTGAGGATGCTCTTCATAGACTTTAGCTCTGCCTTTAATACAGTTATTCCGGGCAGATTGGTCACAAAACTTGCCGACCTAGGCTTTTCCCAATCCATTTGTCATTGGATCAAGGGCTTTTTGACAAATCGCCCTCAGACCGTTAGACTGGGTCCCCATCTGTCCTCCACCCTCACACTTAGCACAGGAGCCCCACAAGGTTGTGTGCTGAGTCCCCTTATTTGTTCTCTTTATACTTATGACTGTGTCTCCACCCACCCCACAAACACCATTCTTAAGTTTGCAGACGATACAACTGTGTTTGGACTTATCTTTTCTATATATTCTATAGAAAAGCCACAAATGTGGCTTCAACTGTGAGGTTCATAATAGCAGGGGAAAACTTACAGAGTAATCACACATGCACTAAAAGCCTCTTGCACAAGATGGTTGTCCATCCAGCAGATCACACCATGTTTCTGAAGAAATCTGACCACAGGTTTCAGTTTGACTCAGATGTCAGTGTCTCACCTCAGTATGACCGGCAATGAGAGATGGAAGATGATTTTACCTGTTTTATCATTCACTAGCTACATGATTCTGAACCATTTTAAAGTCCACAATCTTTTTTTAACATGAATTTTAGGAAGATTTACACAATATTACACACTATACTTTTACATACTTAGTACAGTCAGACAACTACCATCATATTTATCAATGGTAATAAAAAAGAATATTTTTTGCTATTAATAACATGTAAAGTCTTAAGAGCACCCAAAAAATGTTTATATGCAATAATATATAATATACAGATCATGTGTGTGTGCATAGAAGGGTTAAACTGTATCGTGGGAGGATGCACACCAGCTTGACTGTTTCCAGCGGATATAGTCTTATTACATCAGACACTGAACTACTGAAGACAATGTTTCACATGCTTGTTTTGTTCTGTTTGTGCAGGAGTTTTCTTGGTAAGTTATAAAATATTTTTACAGCTTAATTATTTCTGTTTCAGAACATTATCAACTTCTGCTGTTCAAATTAGGGATTAGCATTTGCTTTTCTACCCAGATTTACTGAGATTTACTTTATAGTCTGTTTTAATGTCCCACACACACACAACTATGAAATGATTGAAAATAATTAGCAGAGTGAAACTTGTTTTACAGATGTGAGGTGAACCATCACATGTTTATTTTGCTCTACGGGAGATAGTGTAAAGATCATGCTCGTCTGTCTGTTCTTATAAGTGTTTAACCTTTTGTGTGTCTGCTGTTAATCACATTTAAATTGAAAAAAAAAAACTGATTTCAGGGTTTCTAAACCAACAAGAATGAAAACTTGTTTCGTTCTCCAGGTGTGTTTGGTTATGAGACAAATGAAATACAGTCAGTGTCAGTGATGGAGGGAGATTCTGTCACTCTAAACACTGATGCTACTGAAAAATGTGAAGAGGACGACATACTGTGGACATTTAGACATGAAAAGTCTGTCTTAGCTAAACTCAGCAGAGGGGCAAAAGTTTCCTCCACATTTTATAATGGCACTGATGGGAGATTCAGAGACAGACTGAAGCTGGACGATCAAACTGGATCTCTGACCATCACACACACCACAACTGAACATACTGGAGATTATCAACTGCGAATAAGTGGAGCACAATCGTCATCAAAAACATTCAGTGTTTCTGTCTATGGTGAGCAGAGATTTTTTTAATTTTTCAAAATGTTATCACATTTTTAATTAAGATTAAAGGGTAAGTTCGGTATTTTAAAGCCCTGTTTACAGATCGTATCTGATGAAATAGAACGGTTAAGATTAAAATTTGGACACGCTCCTGTCCCGAGAATTTTTAGGTCAAATCACAGTGTGTGAGATGACAAACTCATTTACTAACTGTTATTATACTAAACATTCACTCAGCGCATAAACCAAGCACTTTTTTTAAGTTCATCTATAATCCATTTTATTCTCCAATGTTTTCCAGCTCGTCTGCCTGTTCCTGTCATCATCCGTAACTCTTCACAATGTTCTTCATCATCATCATCGTCTTCATCAAATTGTTCACTGGTGTGTTCATCAGTGTTGAAAGTGTGTGATGCGACTCTCTCCTGGTACGCAGGAATCAGTGTATTGTCCAGCATCAGTGTGTGTGATCTCAGCATCAGTCTCTCTCTACCTCTGGAGGTGGAATATCAGGATAAAAACACCTACAGCTGTGTGCTGAACAATCCCATCAGCAACCAGACCACACATCTGGACATCAACACACTCTGCCACACATGTGCAGGTACCACAGCACTGATGATATATGTGTGTATTTACTGACCTGATCTCTGTCTTCTGTTGTAGATCACACTGATGCGTTCACTTCTTTCTGTATCATTAAATATCTAGATGGACAGTCTACTTCACAGCCAGTCTCAGTGTCTCTGATCGTGTTGATCTCTGCTGGATCTCTGATGATTGTTTCTGCAGTCGGGATCTTCTGGATCTGCAAGAAAACTGATCGAGAAGGCAAGTATTACCTGCATGCTTATAAGAAAGAATTGGAAATTGGATGTTTTGCTTTTAATGGAAATTTTTATTTTGTTATAGTTGTTGAAGATGAAAGGGTTCAGAATAGAGATAATGAAGAGATCACTTATGCGAATCCAACATTCTACAAACGAAATGCACAGAAACTGGTGAGTTCATTTTTATTGCAATGTTTTTTTTTTTGTATTTTATATGATCTGACACACATGCATAATACACATGTTAGTAAAGACACTATTAGTTTTTAGTCTTCTGCTCTGATGGGTTCAGTAGATCAGTGGTTCTCAACTGAGTCTTTTCTGATAGCAGACAGCAGGGGAAAATAGATGAAAATAATACAGTTAAACTAACCATAGCATTCATAGGGTTAGCCTGGAAGGTTCATTCACAGCCCATTTCCAAAGGGCCGTCACCAACGGACGTCGCTCAAATGCCTCTGGGCGCAATTGGATCGACCTAAAACCAATCAGAGTGATCGTCATCGTGTAAAGCCCGCCTCCACGTTTGTGATTGGTGCTTTGATTTGGAAGGATTGGAAATGGGCTTGAAAGGGCTCTTGGCCAGAAGGACTTGCAGAGCAAATCTAAATTTGCTGGAAGAACGTCAGGGTTTTCCCAGGCTAAGTTAGGGTAGTAAAATAAATACATTTTTAAAATGGAAGAGGATGTTGCATAGTATTTGGGGGCAATTTCATTGGTGCAGTTTTTTGTTTTGTTTTGGCCAATAATAACACAATATTTGGCACAGTGTTCATTTTAGGTAAATCTCACTTCTGCTGCTGTTTATGCATCTGAATCTGATTGCATTTACAAAAAAAATGGTTAACAATTTTATATTTAATTAAATTACCTTTTAATTAGAAAATGTAATTCTATTTTTGAATCTTGTGATGTTTTTATTTACAGACCGCTAGAGAGGAGAATCACACAGAGTATGCGGATGTCTGCATATGATGATGAAACTCTCATTTGCCGTTTGGATTTAATACGTGAACTCTGATCTTCATAAGCTTTGGACAAGTTTTGGGATTGTTGAATAAAAAAAATCTAAAATTGAACATAGGCTATGATATTATGTAAAAACCAGCTCAGTTTGAGAGTCTTGAGTAAAAACATGTTGTGGTCTGGTTCCCTTATATATATATATATATATATATATATATATATATATATACAGGTGCTGGTCATATAATTATAATATCATCAAAAAGTTGATTTCAAGAATTCAACTTAACAGGTGAAACTAATATATTATAATATAAAAATGTGTTACATTTATATAGCGCTTTTTCTGACTATATTATATAGACTCATTACATGCAAAGTGAGCTATTTCAAGCCTTTATTTGTTATAATTTTGATGATTATGGCTTACAGCTTATGAAACCCATGAAATCAAAATCCCAGAAAATTTTAATATTACATGAAATCACACAGTAATTACACAGTAATACTATGGTCATTGAACCAGGTTTTGGTTCTTTTGGCGGTGTGGGCAGGTGCAAATCCTGCTGGAAAATGAAGGAAGCATGAAGTGCTCTGAAAACGACTCCATCACGCCGCATTGCTGCAGTAATTCAGGCAAAAGGAGCCGCAACTAAGTATTGAGTGCTGTACATCCTCATACTTTTCATCTTACATTTACATTTATTCATTTAGCTGACGCTTTTATGCAAAGCGACTTACAATTGCTATATATCAGAGATCGCTCTGGAGCAACTAGGGGTTAAGTGTCTTGCTCAGGGACACATTGGTGTCTCACAGTGGATTCGAACCCGGGTCTCTCACACCAAAGGCCTGGTGATTGAATTCATTAAAGGGGTGATGAACTGAGAAATCAAATTTTCCTTGAGCTTTTGACAGGTCATCATACTATAAGAATATCCTGTAAGTTTCAGAACTGAAAACTTCCTTGTTAGTCCAATAAAAGCTTTTATTGACGCCAGGCCCAGCGAACGACAGGATCTATGACGTCAAAGGGTATCAAACCCCGCCTCCGCAGAAGAAGATCGACGCCTATTTCAACACTGCCTGTTTAGCCCCGCCCACTGATTCACACATTACATGAAACTCATTATAATATGCAAAACTGTTATCCAATCATAGTGGGCGTTTACTTCCAAGTCTTCAATGCGGCACGCCCATAAAAACGAGCGTTTCAGGAGCTAGGCTCAAAACCAGGGTAGAAAGTAGCCTATTACTTATTCATTTTGATGTTTTTTGATGCAAACTGGATGGCAGGAGACTGAAGATGGCTGAAGATAATCAAAGACGGGATCCTAACTGGTAAGTTTCCCATGGTAGTCCGATAGTAGCTCAGTATGGATCAACAACAGGTAAGTAAACACATGTTTTGCCGGTTGGCAATTACACCAATAATGGAGGTTCAAAAACGCTTTATTCAACATGCTGTTTTTATAATAAACATTACAATATAACTGATTATAGAATACAGAAGTACATAAAGTGTTGAGGAAAGCTTTGCTCTGACGACACATTCCTGGCATGGGTGATACCCTACATACAGGATGGAACTGGCGTTCAATTTAAAGCTGCAGTCCGTATCTTTTTTTGGGTTAAAAATTATACAAAATAAATTTTAGTACATATCCAGCCACATGCATTATGCATTAGTGAAGTAAACTAAAAAGCGTACAGCACCTGGTTTTCCCAGGCGGTCTCCCATCCAAGTACTAACCAGGCCCGACCCTGCTTAGCTTCCGAGATCAGACGAGATTGGGCGTTCTCAAAGTGGTATGGCCGTAAGCGAAATCTGCTGCCAAAAAAACGGGCTATTTAAAAGGTTAGAACATTAGTGAAGTAAACCTTGCGTCATTACGTCACATCTGTACACATACAGAAGGAGTCTCGGCTAGCAGGCTAAATTGCGTGTGAGGATGCTGGAGGTGGAGATTTATAGCCTTTTCTCACAGCACTTGATATAATTGAACTTATCAATTTGATGGCGGATCCAGAAAGGTTCAGACGACAACCACCAGTGACGACTGGAGATTCACCCGATGTAAAATGCAAAAGACTTTGGACTTCGGAGTGGCAACAGAATAAAAAGAGACTGCAACCGGACCCATGCGAAAACAAGGATGATTAAAGCTGCAAGCAGCCTTTCCGGGGCCAAGCCCTTTCTGATGTTTGGCTGGTTTGGATAGGCTACATGATTTTTTTTTATTTTTTTTTACTAGGAATCTTTTGAACATTCCACAATTCACATGGTTTAATGCTTTGCTACACATCGGATTTGATTAAACAATCTTCAAAGTTATAGCCTTTTGCTTTACTCAGCATTTGCTTTATACTCATACACTGTGGTTTGCTTAATTTTACAGAGAGTTATGAAAATGTACTCAAAATGAAGATTTTTTATATAAATTTGCTGCATTTTATATTTATGGAGATCCTTTCTCAGATGCACATCATGTGCAGAACTGAAACATCTTTTCCACCACTTAAGGCCACAGTACATCTTGCAGTCTGGGCATGTGTCACACGGGATTAGAACCCACGACCAGAATGGTTCGGGATTCAAGACACGTGGTTTATCAAATTGCGCCACTCAAAGGACGTAAATTTCAAAGCTGCAGAGGAGAGGCTTTAGTGTAAGAATAAGCACACAAAATCATGTTAACGAGATTAGCATGCTAAGCTAGCTTAATGCTAATGAAGCTTATAGTTATCCTGATAGCTAAAGAGCCACATTAAAAAGAATGTCATCTGGTTAGCATGCTAACTAATTATTATGCTAAGCTAACTAGCATAAGGCAACAAACACAGGCTAGCTCAACTTCGAAGATGAATATCTCGGGAACGGTAGCGAATATAAAAAATCTATTCAGTCATTTCTGTGCGTCTCAGTCCAAAGAACATCTGATCAAATTTTGGACAAAATTTAGCAAGATTTGAAGGAGAAGTAGTGAAAAAACTGTTTTTCATTTGTTCCAAAATGGCGGATAGTCACATTATTGGAAAATGACAAATGAGATATCACCGGAATCAGCATACGCCAGGAAACATAATGACGTAAAGAAATCGAAATTTGAACAATGTTTTCAAAAGTTATAAGCGTTTTTGAAAAATACCTTATATCTCTGGAACACTAGGTGGCGCTGTGTTCATTGTTCTCATGTACCTTCAGGACATTGTGTCGATGATCCATACTAAATTTTGTGAAGATATGTCAAATAGTTTAAAAATGATTGCAAATTATGTCAAAATTCAAAATGGCGGACACGTGGTACCTCCCATCCTGACAAAATTGGCATCCTCGGATTCGGCATGACCCAAGGAATCCATAGATACCACATTCATGATTTTCTGACAAACTGTACAAAAGTTATTGGCCAAAATATCAATTTTTCATATCTCATGACCTGTAGGTGGCGCTGTTCTCGAATTTGGCATGGACCCTGAGATCATGGTTCCGATGAAGCGTACCAATTTTCCTTTCGATTGATCAAACTTTGGCCGAGATAGAGCTTCTGAACCAATATTGGGTCGAGTTTGTTAAGTTTGCAACAGCATAACTTTTGATCAAAGATGAATTAAAAAAATCTGTTCAGTCATTTCTGTGCGGTTCAGTCCAAATATCATGTGAGCCAATTTTCGTAAGAATTGAACAAAGTTTGAATGAGTAGTAGCAAAAAAACTTAATACTGTACTTTTCAAAATGGCTACTACTGTAATGGGCGGAGTCTTAATGTACGATATTGATTGCAATCACCATAATGAGTGGATTCAGGTGTACTAAGATTAATTTTCCTAGATCAAAGGGTTCAAAAGTTATAACTATTTAAATGTTCAATTTTTGAACTGGTGGTGGCGCTATAGAGTTTGACTTAGAGTCTCAAAAATTGGTCCAATTACTATTCATGGTCATATCTATAACTGTGCCAAATTTCATCATTTTCCTATGTACGGTTCATAGGGCTGCCATAGACTTACAGAGGAGGAAGAAGAATAATAATAATAAATATAGCTGCAAGCAGCAACACGGGGCCAAGCCCAGAAAGGGCTGTAGCGCAATGCAGAGCCAGAAGAGATAAAAGAGCAGAAATAGAATATACATGAAGAACAGATATCTTCAGAAGTACAGATAGGATGAAATGAAAAATGAACAGAAGTTCTGATGAGAACAAACACAGAATGAAGAGGAAAAAACACTTATTTCCAATCCAAGAGTAAGAAAGAAATGGGCTGCAGCGCAATGCAGAGCCAGAAGGGCAAAAAGAGCAGAAATAGAATGTACATGAAGAACAGATATCTTCAGAAGTACAGATAGGATGAAATCAAAATGAACAGACGTTCTGATGAGAACGAACACAGAATGAAGAAAAAAAACACTTATTTCCAATCCTACAAAAGATTAGTATTGCTCTTATCTGGATAATAAAGGAATTATTCATACACATTTTGAAAGTTGTCCCACACGGACTTGAACCCACTATCTATGGGTCAGGTGCCTGTCCCTCATCTTGTTGTGCTTCTTGGCAATCATGCATTTACACAGCTGGCAAAATTCAACAGTTCAAGTGAGTATCAACTAAAAATTAAGAATTTGTATAAAGATGTACTGCATGTTATATTGAAGTTGTCAGAAAGACACAATATCTTGAATAGAAGCAACTTTTGCACCACTTCTGGCCACAGTATCTCTTGCATGTGTCACACGGGATTCGAACCCACGACCAGAATGGTTCGGAATTCGAGACACGTGGTTTATCAAATTGCGCCACTCAGAGGACGTAACTTTCAAAGCTGCAGAGGATAGCCTTCAGTGTAAGAATAAGCACACAAAATCATGTTAACGAGATTAGCATGCTAAGCTAGCTTAATGCTAATGAAGCTAATGGTTATCCTGATAGCTGAAGAGCCACATTAGAAAGAATGGCATCTGGTTAGCATGCTAACCAATTATTATGCTAAGCTAACTAGCATAAGGCAACAAACACAGGCTAGGTCAACTTCGAAGATGAATATCTCGGGAACGGTAGCAAATATAAAAAATCTATTCAGTCATTTCTGTGCGTCTCAGTCCAAAGAACATCTGATCAAATTTTGGACAAAATTTAGCAAGATTTGAAGGAGAAGTAGTGAAAAAACTGTTTTTCATTTGTTCCAAAATGGCGGATAGTCACATTATTGGAAAATGACAAATGAGATATCGTCGGAATTGGCATAAGCCGAGGAACATAATGACGTAAATCAATACAAATTTGAACAATGTTTTCAAAAGTTATAAGCGTTTTTGAAAAATACCTTATATCTCTGGAACACTAGGTGGCGCTGTGTTCATTGTTCTCATGTACCTTCAGGACATTGTGTCGATGATCCATACTAAATTTTGTGAAGATATGTCAAATAGTTTAAAAATGATTGCAAATTATGTCAAAATTCAAAATGGCGGACACGTGGTACCTCCCATCCTGACAAAATTGGCATCCTCGGATTCGGCATGACCCAAGGAATCCATAGATACCACATTCATGATTTTCTGACAAACTGTACAAAAGTTATTGGCCAAAATATAAATTTTTCATATCTCATGACCTGTAGGTGGCGCTGTTCTCGAATTTGGCATGGACCCTGAGATCATGGTTCCGATGAAGCGTACCAATTTTCCTTTCGATTGATCAAACTTTGGCCGAGATAGAGCTTCTGAACCAATATTGGGTCGAGTTTGTTAAGTTTGCAACAGCATAACTTTTGATCAAAGATGAATTAAAAAAATCTGTTCAGTCATTTCTGTGCGGTTCAGTCCAAATATCATGTGAGCCAATTTTCGTAAGAATTGAACAAAGTTTGAATGAGTAGTAGCAAAAAAACTTAATACTGTACTTTTCAAAATGGCTTCTACTGTAATGGGCGGAGTCTTAATGTACGATATTGATTGCAATCACCATAATGAGTGGATTCAGGTGTACTAAGATTAATTTTCCTAGATCAAAGGGTTCAAAAGTTATAACTATTTAAATGTTCAATTTTTGAACTGGTGGTGGCGCTATAGAGTTTGACTTAGAGTCTCAAAAATTGGTCCAATTACTATTCATGGTCATATCTATAACTGTGCCAAATTTCATCATTTTCCTATGTACGGTTCATGGGGCTGCCATAGACTTACAGAGGAGGAAGAATAATAATAATAATAAATATAGCTGCAAGCAGCAACACGGGGCCAAGCCCAGAAAGGGCTGTAGCGCAATGCAGAGCCAGAAGAGATAAAAGAGCAGAAATAGAATATACATGAAGAACAGATATCTTCAGAAGTACAGATAGGATGAAATGAAAAATGAACAGAAGTTCTGATGAGAACAAACACAGAATGAAGAGGAAAAAACACTTATTTCCAATCCAAGAGTAAGAAAGAAATGGGCTGCAGCGCAATGCAGAGCCAGAAGGGCAAAAAGAGCAGAAATAGAATGTACATGAAGAACAGATATCTTCAGAAGTACAGATAGGATGAAATCAAAATGAACAGACGTTCTGATGAGAACGAACACAGAATGAAGAAAAAAAACACTTATTTCCAATCCTACAAAAGATTAGTATTGCTCTTATCTGGATAATAAAGGAATTATTCATACACATTTTGAAAGTTGTCCCACACGGACTTGAACCCACTATCTATGGGTCAGGTGCCTGTCCCTCATCTTGTTGTGCTTCTTGGCAATCATGCATTTACACAGCTGGCAAAATTCAACAGTTCAAGTGAGTATCAACTAAAAATTAAGAATTTGTATAAAGATGTACTGCATGTTATATTGAAGTTGTCAGAAAGACACAATATCTTGAATAGAAGCAACTTTTGCACCACTTCTGGCCACAGTATCTCTTGCATGTGTCACACGGGATTCGAACCCACGACCAGAATGGTTCGGGATTCGAGACACGTGGTTTATCAAATTGCGCCACTCAGAGGACGTAACTTTCAAAGCTGCAGAGGATAGGCTTCAGTGTAAGAATAAGCACACAAAATCATGTTAACGAGATTAGCATGCTAAGCTAGCTTAATGCTAATGAAGCTAATGGTTATCCTGATAGCTGAAGAGCCACATTAGAAAGAATGGCATCTGGTTAGCATGCTAACCAATTATTATGCTAAGCTAACTAGCATAAGGCAACAAACACAGGCTAGGTCAACTTCGAAGATGAATATCTCGGGAACGGTAGCAAATATAAAAAATCTATTCAGTCATTTCTGTGCGTCTCAGTCCAAAGAACATCTGATCAAATTTTGGACAAAATTTAGCAAGATTTGAAGGAGAAGTAGTGAAAAAACTGTTTTTCATTTGTTCCAAAATGGCGGATAGTCACATTATTGGAAAATGACAAATGAGATATCGTCGGAATTGGCATAAGCCGAGGAACATAATGACATAAATCAATACAAATTTGAACAATGTTTTCAAAAGTTATAAGCGTTTTTGAAAAATACCTTATATCTCTGGAACACTAGGTGGCGCTGTGTTCATTGTTCTCATGTACCTTCAGGACATTGTGTCGATGATCCATACTAAATTTTGTGAAGATATGTCAAATAGTTTAAAAATGATTGCAAATTATGTCAAAATTCAAAATGGCGGACACGTGGTACCTCCCATCCTGACAAAATTGGCATCCTCGGATTCGGCATGACCCAAGGAATCCATAGATACCACATTCATGATTTTCTGACAAACTGTACAAAAGTTATTGGCCAAAATATCAATTTTTCATATCTCATGACCTGTAGGTGGCGCTGTTCTCGAATTTGGCATGGACCCTGAGATCATGGTTCCGATGAAGCGTACCAATTTTCCTTTCGATTGATCAAACTTTGGCCGAGATAGAGCTTCTGAACCAATATTGGGTCGAGTTTGTTAAGTTTGCAACAGCATAACTTTTGATCAAAGATGAATTAAAAAAATCTGTTCAGTCATTTCTGTGCGGTTCAGTCCAAATATCATGTGAGCCAATTTTCGTAAGAATTGAACAAAGTTTGAATGAGTAGTAGCAAAAAAACTTAATACTGTACTTTTCAAAATGGCTACTACTGTAATGGGCGGAGTCTTAATGTACGATATTGATTGCAATCACCATAATGAGTGGATTCAGGTGTACTAAGATTAATTTTCCTAGATCAAAGGGTTCAAAAGTTATAACTATTTAAATGTTCAATTTTTGAACTGGTGGTGGCGCTATAGAGTTTGACTTAGAGTCTCAAAAATTGGTCCAATTACTATTCATGGTCATATCTATAACTGTGCCAAATTTCATCATTTTCCTATGTACGGTTCATGGGGCTGCCATAGACTTACAGAGGAGGAAGAATAATAATAATAATAATAATAATAATAATAAGAAGAAAACTAACGGATACAATAGGTGCCTTGCCCTACGGGCTTGGCCCCTAAATATAGCTGCAAGCAGCAACACGGGGCCAAGCCCAGAAAGGGCTGTAGCGCAATGCAGAGCCAGAAGAGATAAAAGAGCAGAAATAGAATATACATGAAGAACAGATATCTTCAGAAGTACAGATAGGATGAAATGAAAAATGAACAGAAGTTCTGATGAGAACAAACACAGAATGAAGAGGAAAAAACACTTATTTCCAATCCAAGAGTAAGAAAGAAATGGGCTGCAGCGCAATGCAGAGCCAGAAGGGCAAAAAGAGCAGAAATAGAATGTACATGAAGAACAGATATCTTCAGAAGTACAGATAGGATGAAATCAAAATGAACAGACGTTCTGATGAGAACGAACACAGAATGAAGAAAAAAAACACTTATTTCCAATCCTACAAAAGATTAGTATTGCTCTTATCTGGATAATAAAGGAATTATTCATACACATTTTGAAAGTTGTCCCACACGGACTTGAACCCACTATCTATGGGTCAGGTGCCTGTCCCTCATCTTGTTGTGCTTCTTGGCAATCATGCATTTACACAGCTGGCAAAATTCAACAGTTCAAGTGAGTATCAACTAAAAATTAAGAATTTGTATAAAGATGTACTGCATGTTATATTGAAGTTGTCAGAAAGACACAATATCTTGAATAGAAGCAACTTTTGCACCACTTCTGGCCACAGTATCTCTTGCATGTGTCACACGGGATTCGAACCCACGACCAGAATGGTTCGGGATTCGAGACACGTGGTTTATCAAATTGCGCCACTCAGAGGACGTAACTTTCAAAGCTGCAGAGGATAGGCTTCAGTGTAAGAATAAGCACACAAAATCATGTTAACGAGATTAGCATGCTAAGCTAGCTTAATGCTAATGAAGCTAATGGTTATCCTGATAGCTGAAGAGCCACATTAGAAAGAATGGCATCTGGTTAGCATGCTAACCAATTATTATGCTAAGCTAACTAGCATAAGGCAACAAACACAGGCTAGGTCAACTTCGAAGATGAATATCTCGGGCACGGTAGCAAATATAAAAAATCTATTCAGTCATTTCTGTGCGTCTCAGTCCAAAGAACATCTGATCAAATTTTGGACAAAATTTAGCAAGATTTGAAGGAGAAGTAGTGAAAAAACTGTTTTTCATTTGTTCCAAAATGGCGGATAGTCACATTATTGGAAAATGACAAATGAGATATCGTCGGAATTGGCATAAGCCGAGGAACATAATGACATAAATCAATACAAATTTGAACAATGTTTTCAAAAGTTATAAGCGTTTTTGAAAAATACCTTATATCTCTGGAACACTAGGTGGCGCTGTGTTCATTGTTCTCATGTACCTTCAGGACATTGTGTCGATGATCCATACTAAATTTTGTGAAGATATGTCAAATAGTTTAAAAATGATTGCAAATTATGTCAAAATTCAAAATGGCGGACACGTGGTACCTCCCATCCTGACAAAATTGGCATCCTCGGATTCGGCATGACCCAAGGAATCCATAGATACCACATTCATGATTTTCTGACAAACTGTACAAAAGTTATTGGCCAAAATATCAATTTTTCATATCTCATGACCTGTAGGTGGCGCTGTTCTCGAATTTGGCATGGACCCTGAGATCATGGTTCCGATGAAGCGTACCAATTTTACTTTCGATTGATCAAACTTTGGCCGAGATAGAGCTTCTGAACCAATATTGGGTCGAGTTTGTTAAGTTTGCAACAGCATAACTTTTGATCAAAGATGAATTAAAAAAATCTGTTCAGTCATTTCTGTGCGGTTCAGTCCAAATATCATGTGAGCCAATTTTCGTAAGAATTGAACAAAGTTTGAATGAGTAGTAGCAAAAAAACTTAATACTGTACTTTTCAAAATGGCTACTACTGTAATGGGCGGAGTCTTAATGTACGATATTGATTGCAATCACCATAATGAGTGGATTCAGGTGTACTAAGATTAATTTTCCTAGATCAAAGGGTTCAAAAGTTATAACTATTTAAATGTTCAATTTTTGAACTGGTGGTGGCGCTATAGAGTTTGACTTAGAGTCTCAAAAATTGGTCCAATTACTATTCATGGTCATATCTATAACTGTGCCAAATTTCATCATTTTCCTATGTACGGTTCATAGGGCTGCCATAGACTTACAGAGGAGGAAGAATAATAATAATAATAATAATAATAATAATAATAAGAAAACTAACGGATACAATAGGTGCCTTGCCCTACGGGCTTGGCCCCTAATAATAATAATAATAATAAGAAAACTAACGGATACAATAGGTGCCTTGCCCTACGGGCTTGGCCCCTAAATATAGCTGCAAGCAGCAACACGGGGCCAAGCCCAGAAAGGGCTGTAGCGCAATGCAGAGCCAGAAGAGATAAAAGAGCAGAAATAGAATATACATGAAGAACAGATATCTTCAGAAGTACAGATAGGATGAAATGAAAAATGAACAGAAGTTCTGATGAGAACAAACACAGAATGAAGAGGAAAAAACACTTATTTCCAATCCAAGAGTAAGAAAGAAATGGGCTGCAGCGCAATGCAGAGCCAGAAGGGCAAAAAGAGCAGAAATAGAATGTACATGAAGAACAGATATCTTCAGAAGTACAGATAGGATGAAATCAAAATGAACAGACGTTCTGATGAGAACGAACACAGAATGAAGAAAAAAAACACTTATTTCCAATCCTACAAAAGATTAGTATTGCTCTTATCTGGATAATAAAGGAATTATTCATACACATTTTGAAAGTTGTCCCACACGGACTTGAACCCACTATCTATGGGTCAGGTGCCTGTCCCTCATCTTGTTGTGCTTCTTGGCAATCATGCATTTACACAGCTGGCAAAATTCAACAGTTCAAGTGAGTATCAACTAAAAATTAAGAATTTGTATAAAGATGTACTGCATGTTATATTGAAGTTGTCAGAAAGACACAATATCTTGAATAGAAGCAACTTTTGCACCACTTCTGGCCACAGTATCTCTTGCATGTGTCACACGGGATTCGAACCCACGACCAGAATGGTTCGGGATTCGAGACACGTGGTTTATCAAATTGCGCCACTCAGAGGACGTAACTTTCAAAGCTGCAGAGGATAGGCTTCAGTGTAAGAATAAGCACACAAAATCATGTTAACGAGATTAGCATGCTAAGCTAGCTTAATGCTAATGAAGCTAATGGTTATCCTGATAGCTGAAGAGCCACATTAGAAAGAATGGCATCTGGTTAGCATGCTAACCAATTATTATGCTAAGCTAACTAGCATAAGGCAACAAACACAGGCTAGGTCAACTTCGAAGATGAATATCTCGGGAACGGTAGCAAATATAAAAAATCTATTCAGTCATTTCTGTGCGTCTCAGTCCAAAGAACATCTGATCAAATTTTGGACAAAATTTAGCAAGATTTGAAGGAGAAGTAGTGAAAAAACTGTTTTTCATTTGTTCCAAAATGGCGGATAGTCACATTATTGGAAAATGACAAATGAGATATCGTCGGAATTGGCATAAGCCGAGGAACATAATGACATAAATCAATACAAATTTGAACAATGTTTTCAAAAGTTATAAGCGTTTTTGAAAAATACCTTATATCTCTGGAACACTAGGTGGCGCTGTGTTCATTGTTCTCATGTACCTTCAGGACATTGTGTCGATGATCCATACTAAATTTTGTGAAGATATGTCAAATAGTTTAAAAATTATTGCAAATTATGTCAAAATTCAAAATGGCGGACACGTGGTACCTCCCATCCTGACAAAATTGGCATCCTCGGATTCGGCATGACCCAAGGAATCCATAGATACCACATTCATGATTTTCTGACAAACTGTACAAAAGTTATTGGCCAAAATATCAATTTTTCATATCTCATGACCTGTAGGTGGCGCTGTTCTCGAATTTGGCATGGACCCTGAGATCATGGTTCCGATGAAGCGTACCAATTTTCCTTTCGATTGATCAAACTTTGGCCGAGATAGAGCTTCCGAACCAATATTGGGTCGAGTTTGTTAAGTTTGCAACAGCATAACTTTTGATCAAAGATGAATTAAAAAAATCTGTTCAGTCATTTCTGTGCGGTTCAGTCCAAATATCATGTGAGCCAATTTTCGTAAGAATTGAACAAAGTTTGAATGAGTAGTAGCAAAAAAACTTAATACTGTACTTTTCAAAATGGCTACTACTGTAATGGGCGGAGTCTTAATGTACGATATTGATTGCAATCACCATAATGAGTGGATTCAGGTGTACTAAGATTAATTTTCCTAGATCAAAGGGTTCAAAAGTTATAACTATTTAAATGTTCAATTTTTGAACTGGTGGTGGCGCTATAGAGTTTGACTTAGAGTCTCAAAAATTGGTCCAATTACTATTCATGGTCATATCTATAACTGTGCCAAATTTCATCATTTTCCTATGTACGGTTCATGGGGCTGCCATAGACTTACAGAGGAGGAAGAATAATAATAATAATAATAATAAATATAGCTGCAAGCAGCAACACGGGGCCAAGCCCAGAAAGGGCTGTAGCGCAATGCAGAGCCAGAAGAGATAAAAGAGCAGAAATAGAATATACATGAAGAACAGATATCTTCAGAAGTACAGATAGGATGAAATGAAAAATGAACAGAAGTTCTGATGAGAACAAACACAGAATGAAGAGGAAAAAACACTTATTTCCAATCCAAGAGTAAGAAAGAAATGGGCTGCAGCGCAATGCAGAGCCAGAAGGGCAAAAAGAGCAGAAATAGAATGTACATGAAGAACAGATATCTTCAGAAGTACAGATAGGATGAAATCAAAATGAACAGACGTTCTGATGAGAACGAACACAGAATGAAGAAAAAAAACACTTATTTCCAATCCTACAAAAGATTAGTATTGCTCTTATCTGGATAATAAAGGAATTATTCATACACATTTTGAAAGTTGTCCCACACGGACTTGAACCCACTATCTATGGGTCAGGTGCCTGTCCCTCATCTTGTTGTGCTTCTTGGCAATCATGCATTTACACAGCTGGCAAAATTCAACAGTTCAAGTGAGTATCAACTAAAAATTAAGAATTTGTATAAAGATGTACTGCATGTTATATTGAAGTTGTCAGAAAGACACAATATCTTGAATAGAAGCAACTTTTGCACCACTTCTGGCCACAGTATCTCTTGCATGTGTCACACGGGATTCGAACCCACGACCAGAATGGTTCGGGATTCGAGACACGTGGTTTATCAAATTGCGCCACTCAGAGGACGTAACTTTCAAAGCTGCAGAGGATAGGCTTCAGTGTAAGAATAAGCACACAAAATCATGTTAACGAGATTAGCATGCTAAGCTAGCTTAATGCTAATGAAGCTAATGGTTATCCTGATAGCTGAAGAGCCACATTAGAAAGAATGGCATCTGGTTAGCATGCTAACCAATTATTATGCTAAGCTAACTAGCATAAGGCAACAAACACAGGCTAGGTCAACTTCGAAGATGAATATCTCGGGCACGGTAGCAAATATAAAAAATCTATTCAGTCATTTCTGTGCGTCTCAGTCCAAAGAACATCTGATCAAATTTTGGACAAAATTTAGCAAGATTTGAAGGAGAAGTAGTGAAAAAACTGTTTTTCATTTGTTCCAAAATGGCGGATAGTCACATTATTGGAAAATGACAAATGAGATATCGTCGGAATTGGCATAAGCCGAGGAACATAATGACATAAATCAATACAAATTTGAACAATGTTTTCAAAAGTTATAAGCGTTTTTGAAAAATACCTTATATCTCTGGAACACTAGGTGGCGCTGTGTTCATTGTTCTCATGTACCTTCAGGACATTGTGTCGATGATCCATACTAAATTTTGTGAAGATATGTCAAATAGTTTAAAAATGATTGCAAATTATGTCA
Organism: Phoxinus phoxinus; assembly: GCF_949152265.1. NCBI lineage: Eukaryota > Metazoa > Chordata > Actinopteri > Cypriniformes > Leuciscidae > Phoxinus > Phoxinus phoxinus. Next base: position 15,442 of record NW_027639427.1, on the reverse strand, counting down.
AAATTCAAAATGGCGGACACGTGGTACCTCCCATCCTGACAAAATTGGCATCCTCGGATTCGGCATGACCCAAGGAATCCATAGATACCACATTCATGATTTTCTGACAAACTGTACAAAAGTTATTGGCCAAAATATCAATTTTTCATATCTCATGACCTGTAGGTGGCGCTGTTCTCGAATTTGGCATGGACCCTGAGATCATGGTTCCGATGAAGCGTACCAATTTTACTTTCGATTGATCAAACTTTGGCCGAGATAGAGCTTCTGAACCAATATTGGGTCGAGTTTGTTAAGTTTGCAACAGCATAACTTTTGATCAAAGATGAATTAAAAAAATCTGTTCAGTCATTTCTGTGCGGTTCAGTCCAAATATCATGTGAGCCAATTTTCGTAAGAATTGAACAAAGTTTGAATGAGTAGTAGCAAAAAAACTTAATACTGTACTTTTCAAAATGGCTACTACTGTAATGGGCGGAGTCTTAATGTACGATATTGATTGCAATCACCATAATGAGTGGATTCAGGTGTACTAAGATTAATTTTCCTAGATCAAAGGGTTCAAAAGTTATAACTATTTAAATGTTCAATTTTTGAACTGGTGGTGGCGCTATAGAGTTTGACTTAGAGTCTCAAAAATTGGTCCAATTACTATTCATGGTCATATCTATAACTGTGCCAAATTTCATCATTTTCCTATGTACGGTTCATAGGGCTGCCATAGACTTACAGAGGAGGAAGAATAATAATAATAATAATAATAATAATAATAATAAGAAAACTAACGGATACAATAGGTGCCTTGCCCTACGGGCTTGGCCCCTAATAATAATAATAAGAAAACTAACGGATACAATAGGTGCCTTGCCCTACGGGCTTGGCCCCTAATAATAATAAGAAAACTAACGGATACAATAGGTGCCTTGCCCTACGGGCTTGGCCCCTAAATATAGCTGCAAGCAGCAACACGGGGCCAAGCCCAGAAAGGGCTGTAGCGCAATGCAGAGCCAGAAGAGATAAAAGAGCAGAAATAGAATATACATGAAGAACAGATATCTTCAGAAGTACAGATAGGATGAAATGAAAAATGAACAGAAGTTCTGATGAGAACAAACACAGAATGAAGAGGAAAAAACACTTATTTCCTTATTAGGAATCTTTTGAACATTCCACAATTCACATGGTTTAATGCTTTGCTACACATCGGATTTGATTAAACAATCTTCAAAGTTATAGCCTTTTGCTTTACTCAGCATTTGCTTTATACTCATACACTGTGGTTTGCTTAATTTTACAGAGAGTTATGAAAATGTACTCAAAATGAAGATTTTTTATATAAATTTGCTGCATGTTATTTTTATGGAGATCCTTTCTCAGATACACATCATGTGCAGAACTGAAAACACTTTTCCACCACTTAAGGCCACAGTATCTCTTGCATGTGTCACACGGGATTCGAACCCACGACCAGAATGGTTCGGGATTCGAGACACGTGGTTTATCAAATTGCGCCACTCAGAGGACGTAACTTTCAAAGCTGCAGAGGATAGGCTTCAGTGTAAGAATAAGCACACAAAATCATGTTAACGAGATTAGCATGCTAAGCTAGCTTAATGCTAATGAAGCTAATGGTTATCCTGATAGCTGAAGAGCCACATTAGAAAGAATGGCATCTGGTTAGCATGCTAACCAATTATTATGCTAAGCTAACTAGCATAAGGCAACAAACACAGGCTAGGTCAACTTCGAAGATGAATATCTCGGGAACGGTAGCAAATATAAAAAATCTATTCAGTCATTTCTGTGCGTCTCAGTCCAAAGAACATCTGATCAAATTTTGGACAAAATTTAGCAAGATTTGAAGGAGAAGTAGTGAAAAAACTGTTTTTCATTTGTTCCAAAATGGCGGATAGTCACATTATTGGAAAATGACAAATGAGATATCGTCGGAATTGGCATAAGCCGAGGAACATAATGACATAAATCAATACAAATTTGAACAATGTTTTCAAAAGTTATAAGCGTTTTTGAAAAATACCTTATATCTCTGGAACACTAGGTGGCGCTGTGTTCATTGTTCTCATGTACCTTCAGGACATTGTGTCGATGATCCATACTAAATTTTGTGAAGATATGTCAAATAGTTTAAAAATGATTGCAAATTATGTCAAAATTCAAAATGGCGGACACGTGGTACCTCCCATCCTGACAAAATTGGCATCCTCGGATTCGGCATGACCCAAGGAATCCATAGATACCACATTCATGATTTTCTGACAAACTGTACAAAAGTTATTGGCCAAAATATCAATTTTTCATATCTCATGACCTGTAGGTGGCGCTGTTCTCGAATTTGGCATGGACCCTGAGATCATGGTTCCGATGAAGCGTACCAATTTTCCTTTCGATTGATCAAACTTTGGCCGAGATAGAGCTTCCGAACCAATATTGGGTCGAGTTTGTTAAGTTTGCAACAGCATAACTTTTGATCAAAGATGAATTAAAAAAATCTGTTCAGTCATTTCTGTGCGGTTCAGTCCAAATATCATGTGAGCCAATTTTCGTAAGAATTGAACAAAGTTTGAATGAGTAGTAGCAAAAAAACTTAATACTGTACTTTTCAAAATGGCTACTACTGTAATGGGCGGAGTCTTAATGTACGATATTGATTGCAATCACCATAATGAGTGGATTCAGGTGTACTAAGATTAATTTTCCTAGATCAAAGGGTTCAAAAGTTATAACTATTTAAATGTTCAATTTTTGAACTGGTGGTGGCGCTATAGAGTTTGACTTAGAGTCTCAAAAATTGGTCCAATTACTATTCATGGTCATATCTATAACTGTGCCAAATTTCATCATTTTCCTATGTACGGTTCATGGGGCTGCCATAGACTTACAGAGGAGGAAGAATAATAATAATAATAATAATAATAATAAATATAGCTGCAAGCAGCAACACGGGGCCAAGCCCAGAAAGGGCTGTAGCGCAATGCAGAGCCAGAAGAGATAAAAGAGCAGAAATAGAATATACATGAAGAACAGATATCTTCAGAAGTACAGATAGGATGAAATGAAAAATGAACAGAAGTTCTGATGAGAACAAACACAGAATGAAGAGGAAAAAACACTTATTTCCAATCCAAGAGTAAGAAAGAAATGGGCTGCAGCGCAATGCAGAGCCAGAAGGGCAAAAAGAGCAGAAATAGAATGTACATGAAGAACAGATATCTTCAGAAGTACAGATAGGATGAAATCAAAATGAACAGACGTTCTGATGAGAACGAACACAGAATGAAGAAAAAAAACACTTATTTCCAATCCTACAAAAGATTAGTATTGCTCTTATCTGGATAATAAAGGAATTATTCATACACATTTTGAAAGTTGTCCCACACGGACTTGAACCCACTATCTATGGGTCAGGTGCCTGTCCCTCATCTTGTTGTGCTTCTTGGCAATCATGCATTTACACAGCTGGCAAAATTCAACAGTTCAAGTGAGTATCAACTAAAAATTAAGAATTTGTATAAAGATGTACTGCATGTTATATTGAAGTTGTCAGAAAGACACAATATCTTGAATAGAAGCAACTTTTGCACCACTTCTGGCCACAGTATCTCTTGCATGTGTCACACGGGATTCGAACCCACGACCAGAATGGTTCGGAATTCGAGACACGTGGTTTATCAAATTGCGCCACTCAGAGGACGTAACTTTCAAAGCTGCAGAGGATAGCCTTCAGTGTAAGAATAAGCACACAAAATCATGTTAACGAGATTAGCATGCTAAGCTAGCTTAATGCTAATGAAGCTAATGGTTATCCTGATAGCTGAAGAGCCACATTAGAAAGAATGGCATCTGGTTAGCATGCTAACCAATTATTATGCTAAGCTAACTAGCATAAGGCAACAAACACAGGCTAGGTCAACTTCGAAGATGAATATCTCGGGAACGGTAGCAAATATAAAAAATCTATTCAGTCATTTCTGTGCGTCTCAGTCCAAAGAACATCTGATCAAATTTTGGACAAAATTTAGCAAGATTTGAAGGAGAAGTAGTGAAAAAACTGTTTTTCATTTGTTCCAAAATGGCGGATAGTCACATTATTGGAAAATGACAAATGAGATATCGTCGGAATTGGCATAAGCCGAGGAACATAATGACGTAAATCAATACAAATTTGAACAATGTTTTCAAAAGTTATAAGCGTTTTTGAAAAATACCTTATATCTCTGGAACACTAGGTGGCGCTGTGTTCATTGTTCTCATGTACCTTCAGGACATTGTGTCGATGATCCATACTAAATTTTGTGAAGATATGTCAAATAGTTTAAAAATGATTGCAAATTATGTCAAAATTCAAAATGGCGGACACGTGGTACCTCCCATCCTGACAAAATTGGCATCCTCGGATTCGGCATGACCCAAGGAATCCATAGATACCACATTCATGATTTTCTGACAAACTGTACAAAAGTTATTGGCCAAAATATAAATTTTTCATATCTCATGACCTGTAGGTGGCGCTGTTCTCGAATTTGGCATGGACCCTGAGATCATGGTTCCGATGAAGCGTACCAATTTTCCTTTCGATTGATCAAACTTTGGCCGAGATAGAGCTTCTGAACCAATATTGGGTCGAGTTTGTTAAGTTTGCAACAGCATAACTTTTGATCAAAGATGAATTAAAAAAATCTGTTCAGTCATTTCTGTGCGGTTCAGTCCAAATATCATGTGAGCCAATTTTCGTAAGAATTGAACAAAGTTTGAATGAGTAGTAGCAAAAAAACTTAATACTGTACTTTTCAAAATGGCTTCTACTGTAATGGGCGGAGTCTTAATGTACGATATTGATTGCAATCACCATAATGAGTGGATTCAGGTGTACTAAGATTAATTTTCCTAGATCAAAGGGTTCAAAAGTTATAACTATTTAAATGTTCAATTTTTGAACTGGTGGTGGCGCTATAGAGTTTGACTTAGAGTCTCAAAAATTGGTCCAATTACTATTCATGGTCATATCTATAACTGTGCCAAATTTCATCATTTTCCTATGTACGGTTCATGGGGCTGCCATAGACTTACAGAGGAGGAAGAATAATAATAATAATAATAATAATAATAATAATAAGAAAACTAACGGATACAATAGGTGCCTTGCCCTACGGGCTTGGCCCCTAATAATAAGAAAACTAACGGATACAATAGGTGCCTTGCCCTACGGGCTTGGCCCCTAAATATAGCTGCAAGCAGCAACACGGGGCCAAGCCCAGAAAGGGCTGTAGCGCAATGCAGAACCAGAAGAGATAAAAGAGCAGAAATAGAATATACATGAAGAACAGATATCTTCAGAAGTACAGATAGGATGAAATGAAAAATGAACAGAAGTTCTGATGAGAACAAACACAGAATGAAGAGGAAAAAACACTTATTTCCTTATTAGGAATCTTTTGAACATTCCACAATTCACATGGTTTAATGCTTTGCTACACATCGGATTTGATTAAACAATCTTCAAAGTTATAGCCTTTTGCTTTACTCAGCATTTGCTTTATACTCATACACTGTGGTTTGCTTAATTTTACAGAGAGTTATGAAAATGTACTCAAAATGAAGATTTTTTATATAAATTTGCTGCATGTTATTTTTATGGAGATCCTTTCTCAGATACACATCATGTGCAGAACTGAAACAACTTTTCCACCACTTAAGGCCACAGTATCTCTTGCATGTGTCACACGGGATTCGAACCCACGACCAGAATGGTTCGGGATTCGAGACACGTGGTTTATCAAATTGCGCCACTCAGAGGACGTAACTTTCAAAGCTGCAGAGGATAGGCTTCAGTGTAAGAATAAGCACACAAAATCATGTTAACGAGATTAGCATGCTAAGCTAGCTTAATGCTAATGAAGCTAATGGTTATCCTGATAGCTGAAGAGCCACATTAGAAAGAATGGCATCTGGTTAGCATGCTAACCAATTATTATGCTAAGCTAACTAGCATAAGGCAACAAACACAGGCTAGGTCAACTTCGAAGATGAATATCTCGGGAACGGTAGCAAATATAAAAAATCTATTCAGTCATTTCTGTGCGTCTCAGTCCAAAGAACATCTGATCAAATTTTGGACAAAATTTAGCAAGATTTGAAGGAGAAGTAGTGAAAAAACTGTTTTTCATTTGTTCCAAAATGGCGGATAGTCACATTATTGGAAAATGACAAATGAGATATCGTCGGAATTGGCATAAGCCGAGGAACATAATGACATAAATCAATACAAATTTGAACAATGTTTTCAAAAGTTATAAGCGTTTTTGAAAAATACCTTATATCTCTGGAACACTAGGTGGCGCTGTGTTCATTGTTCTCATGTACCTTCAGGACATTGTGTCGATGATCCATACTAAATTTTGTGAAGATATGTCAAATAGTTTAAAAATGATTGCAAATTATGTCAAAATTCAAAATGGCGGACACGTGGTACCTCCCATCCTGACAAAATTGGCATCCTCGGATTCGGCATGACCCAAGGAATCCATAGATACCACATTCATGATTTTCTGACAAACTGTACAAAAGTTATTGGCCAAAATATCAATTTTTCATATCTCATGACCTGTAGGTGGCGCTGTTCTCGAATTTGGCATGGACCCTGAGATCATGGTTCCGATGAAGCGTACCAATTTTCCTTTCGATTGATCAAACTTTGGCCGAGATAGAGCTTCTGAACCAATATTGGGTCGAGTTTGTTAAGTTTGCAACAGCATAACTTTTGATCAAAGATGAATTAAAAAAATCTGTTCAGTCATTTCTGTGCGGTTCAGTCCAAATATCATGTGAGCCAATTTTCGTAAGAATTGAACAAAGTTTGAATGAGTAGTAGCAAAAAAACTTAATACTGTACTTTTCAAAATGGCTACTACTGTAATGGGCGGAGTCTTAATGTACGATATTGATTGCAATCACCATAATGAGTGGATTCAGGTGTACTAAGATTAATTTTCCTAGATCAAAGGGTTCAAAAGTTATAACTATTTAAATGTTCAATTTTTGAACTGGTGGTGGCGCTATAGAGTTTGACTTAGAGTCTCAAAAATTGGTCCAATTACTATTCATGGTCATATCTATAACTGTGCCAAATTTCATCATTTTCCTATGTACGGTTCATAGGGCTGCCATAGACTTACAGAGGAGGAAGAATAATAATAATAAGAAAACTAACGGATACAATAGGTGCCTTGCCCTACGGGCTTGGCCCCTAATAAGAAAACTAACGGATACAATAGGGTCTATCCCCTTCGGGGCTTGGCCCCTAAATATCGGAAGGGCATTAAATGTAGTCACGCAATGCTGATGTTGTTAACATTAAAACTTGAAAACAAAGCATAATTTGCACAGTTTGACGTGATATGATAAGCGATCGTTAGATTTAATCAGCGCGATTTACTGCAATGCTGTTTTTTCCCTTAGTTGGTCAGAACAAAAGTGAATGTTACTTATTTGTTCAGATCCAATCCAATCCAATCAAACTGTATCTGTAAAGCACATTTAAAACAACCAAGGTTGACCAAAGTGCTGGATATTAACATGATTTCCCACAGATTATAAACACATGAGTAATGTACCAGAGAAAATGTATTCTAAAGCAAACCGGTAGCCAATGAGGGGAGGCAAGAACAGGCCTAATGTGATCTCGTTCAGATGACATATTCCGGTGAAAATTCTTATGTTGGTCACACTTCCAAATAGTAGAATCTGTGATTCCGAATGACAGTTTCCACACAGCCGCACATTCTCCTCAAAACATTGGATTCATCCGCACTGTGCCGTGCCGAGGCACAACCCACGTAAAAGTTGACAATACTGCAATTGCAGATTTCAAACAGAGATGGCGACAAAGAGGAAAAACTGCGGACTGCAGCTTTAAGAAATGAAAAACATTCCGGTATGAGAGGCAAACGAACACTTCATCATTTTTATATTGTTCAGGCAATATGGAAACGCACTGTATGGAAAAACTAACCATGTGGATCTGTTTTGTTCAAAATGCCATGCTGCTAGTATCTGTTTTACATTTCACATTTTTTGGCATATAACAAACTGACAAATATACTGATACTAATATACTGACAAAGGTGTAAAAAGAAAACAACATGATTAATGTCACAGTGTCTGTTGTGTTTCCACTGGGTGTCCACTAGAGGTCCCTTCCTTCCTGTCTCCATTCATCCTGGAACCACATTTCCCATAATCCTTGTTTGTTCCCATCACTTGTGATTACACCCAGCTGTTCCCATTTATGTTGTTAGTGTCTGTGCATAAATACCCTGTCTGTGTTAGTTCATGTCACGGAGTCATTATTGTATGTCACACGTCTACTCTAAGGTCTGGTTTCAAGTCTGTTCTCGGTTTCTGTTCTTGCTTGTTTTGTGTATTTGTTATCTGACTGATTAAATGGTTTTCGACACTGGCATGGAGGACTACGATGATGATTATTTGGATTGCCCCGATTACCATGTTGCTGCGTTTGGATCCACCCATTTCTCCGCTAGCGATCGTGACAGAATGACTCCGTCTACAAATGGATCCAGCAGCATGAACATTTGGCAGACTTTAGCGTTTGTGGTCCGCCAAAGGGAGGAGGCCATGACGCTCAGGTTTCCTAAAGACCTTTTGTTCGATGACAGAGAGTCTTTTAGAGGAGAACGTCTGGCCAGATTTTCGGGGACCCGTGGAGCTCGCAGAGGAGGAAGTACTAGAGGTGAGCCCCGGACCCAGTCTCTACTTCGGTCTTCCTTCGACCATGGTTCGGTGATGCGCAGCCCAGAACACCCTTCGTCGTGGGTCCTGTCCCGTCCTGAACCTGCACCTCGCCAGAAGGGACGACGGAGGAGGAGGAAGACTTCCCTTCTCTCTAACGTTCCGGAGGTCGTGTCAGTACAGACCACTGTGGTACCGAGGGTTGTTCCCGTGCCGTCCGTGGTCATCCCAGAGACGGTTCGCGTCTCATCTTCACCGTTGGTTCCGTCCAACACAGTGCCTTCACCGCTGGTCCCGTCCAGCACAGTGCCTTCACCGCTGGTCCCGTCCAACACAGTGCCTTCACCGCTGGTCCCGTCCGGCACAGTGCCTTCACCGCTGGTTCCGTCCAACACAGTGCCTTCACCGCTGGTTCCGTCCAACACAGTGCCTTCACCGCTGGTTCCGGTCAGACCTACAGAGCCTGCGCTTCACGTCCCGTCTGCTCAGCCAAATTCGGTGGTCCGGGAGGATCCGACTTCAGGGGTCCCAGGTCCAGTTGTCCCAGAACGGGTCACTCTCCCTGCAGCGCCCCCAGTGGTGGCCGAGGAGTCTATAAAGCCTGTTCGCTCTCGAAAGCGGAGGAGGAGGAGAGCTTCCGGTCAACCACGAGGCCCGGAGGTTGTTCTGAGGCCAGGGCTACCCAAGCGTCTCGCCCTGACGGCGCCACCCAAGCGTCTTGCCCTGATGGCGCCACCCAAGCGTCTCGCCCTGACGGCGCCACCCAAGCGCCTTGCCCTGCCGGCACCGCCCAAGCTCCTTGCCTTGCCGGCGCCGCCCAAGCTCGTCACGTCTGCCGATCCAGAGACGGTTCACGGCACATCGGTCGATCCAGAGACTGTTCACGTCACGTCGGTCGATCCAGAGACTGTTCGCGTCACGTCGGTCGATCCAGAGCCGGGGCCAGTGTCTGCTGTTCCAGAGCCGGAGCCAGTGTCTGCTGTTCCAGAGCCGGAGCCAGTGTCTGCTGTTCCAGAGCCGGAGCCAGTGTCTGCTGTTCCAGAGCCGGAGCCAGTGTCTGCTGTTCCAGAGCCGGAGCCAGTGTCTGCTGTTCCAGAGCCGGAGCCAGTGTCTGCTGTTCCAGAGCCGGAGCCAGTGTCTGCTGTTCCAGAGCCGGAGCCAGTGTCTGCTGTTCCAGAGCCGGAGCCAGTGTCTGCTGTTCCAGAGCCGGTTGCAGTTCCTGAGCCGGTGGTGTCTGTTGCAGTTCCTGAGCCGGTGGTGTCTGTGACTGTTCCTGAGCCGGTGGTGTCTGTTGCAGTTCCTGAGCCGGTGGTGTCTGTTGCAGTTCCTGAGCCGGTGGTGTCTGTTGCAGTTCCTGAGCCGGTGGTGTCTGTTGCAGTTCCTGAGCCGGTGGTGTCTGTGACTGTTCCTGAGCCGGTGGTGTCTGTTGCAGTTCCTGAGCCGGTGGTGTCTGTTGCAGTTCCTGAGCCGGTGGTGTCTGTTGCAGTTCCTGAGCCGGTGGTGTCTGTTGCAGTTCCTGAGCCGGTGGTGTCTGTTGCAGTTCCTGAGCCAGGGTCTGTCTCTGTTCCGCCTTGGTCTTCACCGCCATGGCCGCCCGAGTGGTCGGCTTCACCCTGGTCGTCTCCGCCATGGCCGCCCGAGTGGTCGTCTTCACCGCAGTCGTCTCCGCCGTGGCCGCCCGAGGGGTCTTCACCGCCGTGGCCGCCCGAGGAGTCTTCGCCGCCGTGGCCGTCCGAGGGGTCTTCACCGCCCTGGCCACCCGATGGACTGTCTGCTTCGCCCTGGCTGCCCGATGGACTGTCTGCTTCGCCCTGGCTGCCCGATGGATTGTCTGTTTCGCCCTGGCCGTCGCTTAAGCCGTTCCCCCTTGTTCCTGTTCCCCTTCATGGTCCTGGCCCTCCATCCCTCCCCCTGATCCTCCACCATTCCACCTCCCGCCTGGACTCTTTGTTTGTTTTTTGTGGGTCTTGGAGCGTCTGGTAGCCGCTCCGTAGAGGGAGGGTTATGTCACAGTGTCTGTTGTGTTTCCACTGGGTGTCCACTAGAGGTCCCTTCCTTCCTGTCTCCATTCATCCTGGAACCACATTTCCCATAATCCTTGTTTGTTCCCATCACTTGTGATTACACCCAGCTGTTCCCATTTATGTTGTTAGTGTCTGTGCATAAATACCCTGTCTGTGTTAGTTCATGTCACGGAGTCATTATTGTATGTCACACGTCTACTCTAAGGTCTGGTTTCAAGTCTGTTCTCGGTTTCTGTTCTTGCTTGTTTTGTGTATTTGTTATCTGACTGATTAAATGGTTTTCGACACTGGCATGGAGGACTACGATGATGATTATTTGGATTGCCCCGATTACCATGTTGCTGCGTTTGGATCCACCCATTTCTCCGCTAGCGATCGTGACAATTAATCAGTTCATCAAAAGCAGTTTTTCCACTAGCTGAGGTATATACTTATATTATGTAAAGTGCACACAGTGTCAAACATAAGAACACAAAAAATATCATAACACAACAGTAAAATAATGCTATAAACATTCATTTAACAACATACATATATTTTTATATACAACATATTATGTAGCTATGATGATAGGCTACTGTATGTTCCTCTGTGCAAATAAAGGCCAGATGTTTGATTATTTAGCAAAAGAACATCCTTTGTGCAGGTACGCTTTTTATGTCTCTCTCCTGTAAGAAGAAAACAGATTCACAAAGTTCAAAGAAATGAACAGATTTGATGTTTCAGTTACACACACACAAATACTCTACAGTCTAATGAATCTGATAAACTAAATCACGCTTTCCGTTTTTGTCCTACAATGATGCAATAAGTTTGAATGCAGATGAACCAGGAGTTCTCACCAGTTACACCACAACCACCAGCAGAACACCAACGCATGCTCCTCATATCTAAAGACACAATCCAATCTGTAAGAAAAAAAAGTCATTCATTACTACTAGAGATACAGTTGATTTTTCAGGTAGGCTATAGGCTATTTTTGACTGATATTTCCACCTTAAAGGATAATTCCGGTATTTAACACCTTGAGTCTATATTGTAGTTTGTTTTGGATGAACAAGAGTGGTGGACAACATTTTTTTGACAATGGTTCCTCTCTCGAGTTTTTGACTATAAAAGAATTGGCCATGGAGTCAATGGGCATGTCCGAAAATGTCATTAAAACAACCTTTAACATTATTTTTCAAAACTGTGCAACTCACCGAGTGATTAGTGGTGTTAGTTGATGTTCCAGAAACAAAAAGTGTTGCGAAATACAGTTTCTGTCGTGTTTTATTCGTCATTTTGTAAAATCCCATTGTTGAAAAAATAGTTCCACTATAGCAAAATAAACGGATTGGAATCATATATTGCGACGATATATTGTTTATAATCATCAATGAACACCACTAACCACTCGGTGAGTTTAACAGTTTTGTAAACGAACATTATTGGCTGTTTTAATGACATTTTCGGACATGCCCATTGACTCCAATGTTAAATGGGTCCATGGCCAATTCTTTTATAGTCAAAAACTCGAGAGGAACCATTGTCAAAAAAATGTTGTCCACCACTCTTGTTCATCCAAAACAAACTACAATATAGACTCAAGGTGTTAAATACCGGAATTATCCTTTAATCAGCTGTATGATATAGAGTGATAAATGGCGCCATCTTGTGTTTTTATCGCCAAAAAACAGTGCTTGTAGAAAAACTAATATTATGCATTATGTTCAGTTTCAGACAGGCCACAATGAACAATAATACATTGAGTTACCTGCTCAAGGGAAAATGAGCTGAATGACTAAATTATACTCACCAATGGCAGGAACATTGAAGCTCGTATTCCTGATAATGCGGCGCCGGCGGATGCTGCCGCTGTTGCTGATGATACAAAGTAAATAACTGTATTTTAACATTCCTTAAAGGAAAATGCACTGAATGATTAAATGACTCACCAGTGACCGAAACACTGAAGCTCCTAATGATGCTGAATCTGCTGTTGTTGATCTGTAGTTTATATTCTCCAGAGTCTGTGTTTCTGGTGTCTGTGATGGTCAGAGATCCAGTCTGATGATCCAGGTTCAGTCTGTCTCTGAATCTCTCTTCACACTGAACATCTGCACAGGTTTTATTGGGATCTCCAGTGATTCCAGCGATGAGAGTGCCATTAAAATTCCACGTCACCAAATCATTTGAGGTTTTTATTACACCAGGATCAAAAGTAAAATATTGTCCATCCTTCACTGACGTTGTCTTTGTTTTATCCATCTCTGCACCAGAAACATCGGAAACACAAATGAATATCAGCTAAAAAAAAAAACTAAAAAAAAACAGCAACAACATGAAACAAGAAAGAACTGCAAGCATGGATCTGGAGGAAAATTAGTATAAAACTAAATGAGAATATGTTAGATGTACTGTTAGCTAAGCTAGTGTGCTCCAAAACCATGACAAAATTCACATTTAGAAGATATAAGCATTCGAAGCTTACAATATCTCACATCTGCCAATATTAATCAATGATTTTGATGACATCACTCTGCACTTCAGCTTCTCATTAGATTTTCTAATTAGATTTGGGAACGCCTCCGGAGGGTCTGGTGGACCCAAGTACGGCAACGATGTCCCCAACGCCGCTGTTCTTCTCTCCAGAGCAAATACAGAGCGGTGACTCTCTCGATGAATGCTCGATCAACATCAGCCATCTTGGAAACATACAACCGCCTAGCACTTGCCCCTCCCACAAGAAGCGGATTTCGCCGCAGACGCGCGCCAATTTCGCTTCAAACTAAAGCCGCGTTTCCACCGAAATTACCCGGAACAATTTGTCCCAGGAACTTTTTTTGCCCCAGACCGGTTGCTTTCTGCGTTTACACCGCGGTCTAAAGTACCGGGAAGATTATAAACTTGTGCGCAACTGCTCCTCCCAGTCTGCGACGCACAGTAATCAGTTTTGAGCGCCACATTTATAATAAGTATGGAGGAGATTCAAACTGTGCTGTAGTTGTGTTTGTGATGTATTGCGGACATTGACCGTGAGACGGCTGGGACGAACGCGCAGAAAATGTCCTGTTACACAAATAAGCTTAATAAAGCCTGAACCTCGTCGTCGGTCCAGCTGTTTTTTTAGTTTTTTATTAAATATTTGCAGACAGACAAGTAATGCATGAAGCCACGAACCGCAATAGATTTTAAAAAAATAGAATAGAATGCTGCGTGGAGTCCTCCAGTAAAAATGCGGTGTGAACACAACCAATCAGCATGTTCAGCAAGTCCCGCCCCCGAAAGTTCCTGAACTTTGAAAAAGTACTACCTCGCCAGCAGGGACTTTCGGAGGGGGAATTATTTACCCGGAACTTCATTTAGACCCTGGTTCCTGCGGTGTAAACACACCGAGTACCACCCCAAAGTTCCTAGTTCCTGGGGAAAGTTCCCGCGGTGGAAACGCGGCTTAAGACTCAGGTGAAGACAATGAGTGTCTATGATAGGCTAAACTGGGAATTAGAACAAAGGAAAATGAAACGAAACTCGGGAAAACAGGGAAATACACACGAAAAGTCCCTGCTAGAACAGAAACTGAAATCGAAACCAAACATTACACTGAAAGTCCCGTATGTAATAATAAACACATTGTGATTAAAAGTCATGTATTTATTAAATGACTCACCATGCACAGTCATACTAAAGATCGTTTCACTGATGGTGTTGCTGCCGATGATCTGTAGTTTATAAAATCCAGAGTCTGTGTTTGTGATGTTTGTGATGGTCAGAGATCCAGTCTGATGATCCAGCTTCAGTCTGTCTCTGAATCTCTCTGTTCCTTCATTACACTGAACATCTGTACAGATCATACTGAGATCTCCATTGATTTGAGCGATGCGGGTGTTATTAAAAAACCATTTAATCTTTTCTTGTTGGTTTGTTTTAACACCAGTGTTCAGAGTGACTGAATCTCCCTCCACCACAAACACAGACTCTCTTTCTGTATAAACACCCGATGCACCTGAAGAAATAACAGTTCATTATAAATCACTTCAACATATAGGATTTTTTATGATGTAGCCTAATGTGTTTGTGTGAGCCTTGGCCAAAGACAAATTTCGGTCCTTATAGACAAAGGTTTTTAAAAAAATAATTAGAATGAATTTATGCTCAATCATGAGCTATTACATCATACATTTGAGAAACAATGTCACAATGGTTCGATTTCAACACTGGACACAGCATGTGATGAATTATGAAGAGAGAGAGAGAGAGAGAGAGAGAGAGAGAGAGAGAGAGAGAGAGAGAGAGAGAGAGAGAGAGAGAGAGAGAGAGAGAGAGAGAGAGAGAGAGAGAGAGACTTTTGACTTTTTAAAGCAATTTATTACACCATAAAAATTCATTTTAACATCTAAAAAACATTCTTTATCAAAATATTACCAATTAAAAAAGAGATCTTCACCTTCTATAAAAATTAAACTCTTGCCTACACACCATTTCTTCTCAAACATTAGGAGACTACTATTCATTTGATTAAATTCATATTCTAATCTTATCCTAGATTCAACCAGGGCCTTGAATAAATTCACCATATTGACTTTGTGTCCTTCCATTTCAATTTTATAAGCCTTCCAAATGGCTAATTTTGCTTGACCAACCAAAAAATTAGAAAAAGTGCAGATTTCCCA
>NW_027639429.1:77500-83240 GCF_949152265.1 Phoxinus phoxinus | reverse complement strand
CGTTGTAACGTTAGACTAGAGCGCTGAATTGAATTGTTTGCTTTATTTCTTATTGTATAGCTTCTTGTACCTTTTACTTATACTTTTATAATGGCTATTATTGATAAAACTGAAATTTAGAGAGAGGGTTGAGTTTTGTCATTTTTTATTTTATTACAAGATTATCACTGTAATGTTGTTTATTGCAACATTTATATAAATGCACATATTGCCTGGAATAACAGGGTTGTGTTTTATATTTCGTTTTGTTATAAATAGGCTAACGTTATACATGCAGATAATCAATACGCATTGCCTGAACCACATTTGTGTGCTTATAATGTTTCAAATTTATTTTGGTGGAGGGGGGATTATGGTGTGGGGTTGTTTGGTGGAGGGGGGATTATGGTGTGGGTAGGGCTGGGCGATATGGCCAAAAAAAAAATATCACAATATTTTTTTTTATATCAGTCGATATCGATAATTATCGATAAATGTCAAATCTTTATTTATTTCAAGTTTAAAGACAGATTTGTACTCCTAAGTGAAAGCTGTAGAAACCAGAGCGTTGTGTTTTTAAACTACTCTTTATTGTCAGAACATATCATGACAAACACTTGCCAAACAGGGGAACATTTCACAAATCCGAGGTAGAACATTCAAACATTTGACATTTTTCCTTAACAAAATAAATATCTTTATTTCAGTAGTATTAGCTTGAGTTAGGATGCAGATTTACTTTATACAATTTATGTTCATTAACAAAAACAGTAAAATCTGTTAAAAAAAAGTAACAACATTATTTGTATTTGGTAAAATGTAATATTCTTTAGTTTTATTAAAATTAACCATTGGTCATCCAGCATCATGCATTTATATCATGATAACCACAGATCAAATGTAACTTTATGGTTTCTATGGTATTATGAAAACCAGTAGCCTAAATACATGATTAAAAACTAATTATATTCCATTAGTCCTTTAATACATTGTCTATATTAATAGTATTATACAATTCAATATATATATCCCACATTCCATGCCGGTGCAGGTAATATTACTAGGCTAACGTTACAGTAACGTTAAATCCGTGGTAAATGATGGGAATGTGTAGTCGGAGAAGTTTCTGACTGTATCGTTGCACACACAGTGCTTCTCCTGTTCGTCAGCGCTCTTTCAACTGGTTTAAATCACTGAGACATTTGTGTTCCTCGCTGAATTCAAGCGCTCTCACTGGATCTAGTGACCGAGACCGATCAGAGTAAACGCGTCTGCTCGAGTGAGCTCGCGCTCGCGCTGCCGTTTGGACTTTGAGCCGAGCGGATAAACGGTCCGTGTGCCGCGCGGTTCAAATGAGATTCGTCCGCTTTTGGCGCAAAAACATTATCGAACATTTATCGAACTCTTGATATCGTTTTATCGAGAAAAATTATATCGCGATAATTATCGTTATCGTTTTATCGCCCAGCTCTAGGTGTGGGGTTGTTTGGTGGAGGGGGGATTATGGTGTGGGGTTGTTTGGTGGAGGGGGAATTATGGTGTGGGGTTGTTTGGTGGAGGGGGGATTATGGTGTGGGGTTGTTTGGTGGAGGGGGGGTTATGGTGTGGGGTTGTTTGGTGGAGGGGGGTTATGGTGTGGGGGTTGTTTGGTGGAGGGGGGTTATGGTGTGGGGTTGTTTGGTGGAGGGGGGTTATGGTGTGGGGTTGTTTGGTGGATAGGGGATTATGGTGTGGGGTTGTTTGGTGGAGGGGGGATTATGGTGTGGGGTTGTTTGGTGGAGGGGGGATTATGGCGTGGGGTTGTTTGGTGGAGGGGGGTTATGTCGTGGGGTTGTTTGGTGGAGGGGGATTATGGTGTGGGGTTGTTTGGTGGAGGGGGGTTATGGCGTGGGGTTGTTTGGTGGAGGGGGGTTATGGCGTGGGGTTGTTTGGTGGAGGGGGGGTTATGGCGTGGGGTTGTTTGGTGGAGGGGGGTTATGGCGTGGGGTTGTTTGGTGGAGGGGGGTTATGGCGTGGGGTTGTTTGGTGGAGGGGGGTTATGGTGTGGGTTGTTTGGTGGAGGGGGGGTTATGGCGTGGGGTTGTTTGGTGGAGGGGGGTTATGGTGTGGGGTTGTTTGGTGGAGGGGGGTTATGGCGTGGGGTTGTTTGGTGGAGGGGGGTTATGGTGTGGGGTTGTTTGGTGGAGGGGGGTTATGGCGTGGGGTTGTTTGGTGGAGGGGGGTTATGGTGTGGGGTTGTTTGGTGGAGGGGGGGTTATGGTGTGGGGTTGTTTGGTGGAGGGGTGGTTATGGTGTGGGGTTGTTTGGTGGAGGGGTGGTTATGGTGTGGGGTTGTTTGGTGGAGGGGGGATTATGGCGTGGGGTTGTTTGGTGGAGGGGGGATTATGGCGTGGGGTTGTTTGGTGGAGGGGTGGTTATGGCGTGGGGTTGTTTGGTGGAGGGGGTTATGGCGTGGGGTTGTTTGGTGGAGGGGGGATTATGGCGTGGGGTTGTTTGGTGGAGGGGGGATTATGGCGTGGGGTTGTTTGGTGGAGGGTGGTTATGGCGTGGGGTTGTTTGGTGGAGGGGGTTATGGCGTGGGGTTGTTTGGTGAAGGGGGGTTATGGCGTGGGGTTGTTTGGTGGAGGGGGTTATGGCGTGGGGTTGTTTGGTGGAGGGGGTTATGGCGTGGGGTTGTTTGGTGGAGGGGTGGTTATGGCGTGGGGTTGTTTGGTGGAGGGGGGGTTATGGCGTGGGGTTGTTTGGTGGAGGGGTGGTTATGGCGTGGGGTTGTTTGGTGGAGGGGGTTATGGCGTGGGGTTGTTTGGTGGAGGGGTGGTTATGGCGTGGGGTTGTTTGGTGGAGGGGTGGTTATGGTGTGGGGTTGTTTGGTGGAGGGGGGATTATGGTGTGGGGTTGTTTGGTGGAGGGGGGTTATGGCGTGGGGTTGTTTGGTGGAGGGGTGGTTATGGTGTGGGGTTGTTTGGTGGAGGGGTGGTTATGGTGCGGGGTTGTTTGGTGGAGGGGGGATTATGGTGTGGGGTTGTTTGGTGGAGGGGTGGTTATGGTGTGGGGTTGTTTGGTGGAGGGGTGGTTATGGTGTGGGGTTGTTTGGTGGAGGGGTGGTTATGGCGTGGGGTTGTTTGGTGGAGGGGGGATTATGGTGTGGGGTTGTTTGGTGGAGGGGGGATTATGGTGTGGGGTTGTTTGGTGGAGGGGTGGTTATGGTGTGGGGTTGTTTGGTGGAGGGGGGATTATGGTGTGGGGTTGTTTGGTGGAGGGGGGTTATGGTGTGGGGTTGTTTGGTGGAGGGGGGGTTATGGTGTGGGGTTGTTTGGTGGAGGGGGGTTATGGTGTGGGGTTGTTTGGTGGAGGGGTGGTTATGGTGTGGGGTTGTTTGGTGGAGGGGGGTTATGGTGTGGGGTTGTTTGGTGGAGGGGTGGTTATGGTGTGGGGTTGTTTGGTGGAGGGGGGATTATGGTGTGGGGTTGTTTGGTGGAGGGGGGTTATGGTGTGGGGTTGTTTGGTGGAGGGGGGATTATGGTGTGGGGTTGTTTGGTGGAGGGGTGGTTATGGTGTGGGGTTGTTTGGTGGAGGGGGGATTATGGTGTGGGGTTGTTTGGTGGAGGGGGGTTATGGTGTGGGGTTGTTTGGTGGAGGGGGGGTTATGGTGTGGGGTTGTTTGGTGGAGGGGGGTTATGGTGTGGGGTTGTTTGGTGGAGGGGGGGTTATGGTGTGGGGTTGTTTGGTGGAGGGGGGTTATGGTGTGGGGTTGTTTGGTGGAGGGGTGGTTATGGTGTGGGGTTGTTTGGTGGAGGGGGGATTATGGTGTGGGGTTGTTTGGTGGAGGGGGGTTATGGCGTGGGGTTGTTTGGTGGAGGGGTGGTTATGGTGTGGGGTTGTTTGGTGGAGGGGTGGTTATGGTGTGGGGTTGTTTGGTGGAGGGGGGATTATGGTGTGGGGTTGTTTGGTGGAGGGGTGGTTATGGTGTGGGGTTGTTTGGTGGAGGGGTGGTTATGGTGTGGGGTTGTTTGGTGGAGGGGTGGTTATGGCGTGGGGTTGTTTGGTGGAGGGGGGATTATGGTGTGGGGTTGTTTGGTGGAGGGGGGATTATGGTGTGGGGTTGTTTGGTGGAGGGGGGATTATGGTGTGGGGTTGTTTGGTGGAGGGGGGATTATGGTGTGGGGTTGTTTGGTGGAGGGGGGTTATGGTGTGGGGTTGTTTGGTGGAGGGGGGGTTATGGTGTGGGGTTGTTTGGTGGAGGGGGGATTATGGTGTGGGGTTGTTTGGTGGAGGGGGGTTATGGTGTGGGGTTGTTTGGTGGAGGGGGGGTTATGGTGTGGGGTTGTTTGGTGGAGGGGTGGTTATGGTGTGGGGTTGTTTGGTGGAGGGGTGGTTATGGCGTGGGGTTGTTTGGTGGAGGGGTGGTTATGGCGTGGGGTTGTTTGGTGGAGGGGTGGTTATGGCGTGGGGTTGTTTGGTGGAGGGGGGGTTATGGCGTGGGGTTGTTTGGTGGAGGGGTGGTTATGGCGTGGGGTTGTTTGGTGGAGGGGTGGTTATGGCGTGGGGTTGTTTGGTGGAGGGGTGGTTATGGCGTGGGGTTGTTTGGTGGAGGGGTGGTTATGGCGTGGGGTTGTTTGGTGGAGGGGTGGTTATGGCGTGGGGTTGTTTGGTGGAGGGGTGGTTATGGTGTGGGGTTGTTTTGCAGTGCTTGGCCTCTTAGTTCCAGTGAAAGGAACTCTTGATGCTTCAGCATACCAAGACATTTTGGACAATTTCATGCTCCCAACTTTGTGGGAATAGTTTGTTGATGTTCCTGCTCCAGCGTGACTGCGCTCCAGTGCACAGAGCAGGTCCGTAAACACATGGATGAGGAGTGTGGTGTGGAGGAACTGGACTGGCTGCACAGAGTCCTGAACTCAACCCAATAGAACAGCTTTGGGATGAATTACAGCGAGACTGAAAGCTTCTCGTCCAACATCAGTGCCGGACCTCACAAATGCACTTCTAGAAGAATGGTCAAACATTCCCATAAACACACTCCTAAACCTTGTGGAAAGCCTTCCCAGAAGAGTTGAAGCTGTTATAGATGCAAAGGGTGGAGCAACTCCATATTAACCCTACGGATTAAGAATGGGATGTCATTAAAGTTCTGGTGCATGTAAAGGCAGACGTCACAAAGCTTTTGGCAATATAGTGTATATACATAAACACATCTTTTGCAATGATCCCTCAAATGTGGTGATCAAACTCTTCTAATGATGTGGCAGGTGTGTGACGGAGGCGGAGTGAAGGATCCAATGAGAATGATATATCTGAGCTTGAACCAAACTAGTTTGCACTGCACGTTCTATTCTATATTATATTCTAAATGCTGTAGCTTAATCTTCACTAATGACTTCATCTTTTTATTTAGTAATGTTTGTATAAATTTTATAAAAAATAACAATGTAATGAGTGTCACTGGCAAAACCGTATCATCTTCTATTATCATCATATTTCTCTAGTCTCTACCAGTGGTGGAAGAAGCACTCAGATCTTTTACTAAAGTAGAATTTTATTAAAAGTACATAGTCCGCTAAATGTACTAAACGTGAGAGTACTCCTCATGCAAAATGGCCCTTAAAAGTCAAGTCATCTTCATTTATACAGCGCTTTTAACACTGTAGACTGTTTCAAAGCTGCTTTACAGAGATAAACGTATACTTTAAGGGAACAGATTGTTTTGTCTTTATAGCGGTTCTTGAATAATGTTTTCCAGCTAAAGTTAGTTTTGATTGAT
>NW_027639429.1:70000-72500 GCF_949152265.1 Phoxinus phoxinus | reverse complement strand
CTTGACATCTTGTCTAGTTAGAGCCTCCTGGGAGATATTCTGCCGAGTGACTCTCTCTCACATGATTCACACGACTGCAGTGTAGAGCTGGAGATGCCTGATGAACTTCAGTTATGTTACACTCCTATATGTTTCTGTCCTGTCATGAGAATGTTTCGAGGGCAGACTCTAAGGTGTTTATCTGATCAACTGCTTCCTTCGTTCCTTCACAGAGAACAAAGAGAAGATATGTTGTGTGTGCACAACACTGAGAGTATTGCATTTGACTAATTGTTTACTGAGCCTTTATCATCAGTTTAAAATTCCAGTTGCTGTGTGAATGATGAGTTTAATTCAGTCCTCTACTCCAGTCCTCTCATCCGATAGCGAGTACCACAACATTCAGAATAACCAGTACTGTCTGTTCATCAAATAAAGCAATTTAATGGCTTTAGAAGACTTGGAATATAATACACTAAAACTTTTGTGGTGGCTTTTTTGAGCTCGTCAGTAACGACAATGGGTAACGCACAGAATCGAATTTGGATCAGTCAAAAGATCTGACAAAAAAGTCTGTATCGGACTGATACCGATACTGGGTCGGCCTATCTGATCGCCACATCTCTAATCTTTTATAATGTTTATGTGTTTTGTAATGGGTTATGGTTAAATCTTTTCCTACATTTTTTTTTACTTAGTTTTTTTAACTTATTTGCATTGTACAGTACCATTGTGTGATGGTTTCTGTACTGCGCCTACAGGCAGTAGATGCTGCTTATGAATATTGAATGAGTTTAATGTTTTACTTTCTGCTTTTACATAACAGCAATATGAGACACAGAGAGCACTACAAATGTCATGAGTTTGGTTGTCTGTCCTGTTTATGTATCCATTTGTTGTGTGTGGAATTGTGGAGGGATAGCTTTACTAGTGTCTCTTTGTTTTTCTTTTTTTCAGATCTCAGGAACGGACAGAGGAAGATAGAAGTGATGCCGTAAACATCAACGCCAAAGAGCGCTCGGAGGAGAAGAGACGTCATGACCTAGCCTGTCCTCCTGTGGTGACTTATGGCACGTACCGTGGATTAAGGGAAGTCAGGAAACCAAAGAAGAAGCATCGAGTCGAGCTTCACTCGCCCATCTCTGAGGGAGAAGAGGCGACTCAACCCGACAGCCATGAGGACAACGAGATCTCCTCTTCCTCTGTTAACACAATGAACTCTGATAGTCAGGAATATCCCACTGCAGTAAATCAAGCATCTCCTTCACAGACACAACAGATAGAGGACGGATTGACCCAGAGTGACTTATTAGATGAGGTTCCTACTGTTGAATCTGGACTAACTCCAGCCCACCAACTCCCTCATGTTACAGACTCTGACCGGTTGCTTTCCTGCATAGATGTCTACAGAATTCCTCAAGCAGCAGAACCAAGTCCGGTGAATGACCCGGTTAACCGCAGACAGGAGCATCTTGCCCAGGGTGTTACGTTAGAGGCGGTATCAGGGGACACCAATGATCAGACACTATCAAACGCACAATCAAACTCTTACACAGTCCATCAAAACACACTCCCCATTCCAGAACAGAGCTCAGAGCAACCAAAGCCATCAGTAATTGTAAACACAACAGATGATCTAGCCCCGGATTCTCAGGCACACCAGCGTCCGGAGGAGTCCAAGCTGAAACGGGCTGAGGTGGATTCTGGAGTAGATGAAGAGGTCCTATGTTTGGAGTCTAAAAAGATGGTGGACAGCATCCTGACAAATGCTCTTGCTGCCCTGCAGAAGATGGAAGTACCTGAGACAGAGCATGGCGTACTGTTAACCTGTGAACTTCATGAAGGCTCAGAGGCAGTGCTGTGTGAAGGGTTAGATGGTCGTAGAGATGGAGGCACTGAAGCAGAGCATCAGCTTCGTGTGATGCTGTCGGACCAGACGCTGTCTGTCGTTCTGGAAGAAGAGCTAGCAGGTACCTGTAGGTCTCCACCCTCCTCAGGGTACGAGTCCATCGCTGGCTCCGACACTGACATCAGGGGCATTGTGGGACTGAACTCCGAGCTCACCACTACCTGTGCTTCAGTCAGCTCTCAAAATGAGAATCAGACTGCTCTTGAATATTTAGTTGAGGAAAAAAATGTGGATGTAACTGGTTCCCGTAAGAGCAGTGCTGCTGATGACGAGCCATTATCCCGAAATCTCCAAAGCCATAGGGATGTTGTTCACAAAACAGACTTCAAGCTCTTCCTACCTGCTTTGACAGAGGAGTCTCTCTCACGAGAGCAACACACTGGTGACGTCTCCGCATGTGAAGAAAAAGGGGGAAAGAGACCTCAGGATACAGCCAAAGACAATGCAATGAGCAATAACAACCTGAATGGTTCCTGTGACACCTCCATCATCACTCCTGCTTCAGCAGAACATCAGGATCGTCCTCAACAAAGCCAAACTCTCAGTGTAACTCTCAGTCACTTTAGCCACAGTCTTGCATCGGACACAGCTGATTCCGATATGATGTCAGAA
>NW_027639429.1:57500-60000 GCF_949152265.1 Phoxinus phoxinus | reverse complement strand
TATACTTTAAGGGAACAGATTGTTTTGGCTTTATAGCGGTTCTTGAATAATGTTTTCCAGCTAAAGTTAGTTTTGATTGATTCACTTCCGTCGAAAGGATCATTAGTTATTAAATTAGGGGCCGCTAAGACGACAGCGTTCTCTCTACACACACTTTACACTGAACCTGTGAGAAACACTGATGGTCACGTGCGCATCAGGAATTAACTCTATAGTTATGTGTGTTTGAATATATGTGCGCATGTTTGTAATTCTCCACAAACCAAGCCTAAAACTACTTGTCCTGCCTATACATTTGATACAGAATTGTATTTTATTTGATCACTACGGGGAGATGCGTAGACGCCATTCTTCTTATGATGTAACGAGTACATCAGGATTTACGGGAAGTGTTCCCAGTTCCGGCTGACCTAATCTATGCAGCCTAACATTGAGTTATAGAAGTCTATAATGAGTTATGTGTATGCTAGGCCGAAGAGATGTGTCTTTAATCTAGATTTGAACTGACAGAGTGTGTCTGCTTCCCGGACAATGTTAGGAAGACTGTTCCAGAGTTTTGGTGCTAAATAGGAAAAGGATCTACCGCCAGCAGTCGATTCTGATATTCTAGGTATTATTAACTGGCCGGAGTTGTGAGATGGCAGTAGACGTGAAGGACTATAATGCGTTAAGAGCTCGCTCAAGAACTGCGGAGATAAACCATTTAGTGCTTTGTAAGTAATCAGCAATATTTAAAATCAAAGAAAGCAGGAAATTAGATATTACTTGATCTGGGCAGAATCCATTAAAAAACAACCTTTTTAATGTCATTTTCTTGATCAGCAACTGGTCGTTTGAAATGTTTCTAGCATTGCCACGAGGTTAGAGACCAGGAGCGTTTCATCAGTCCACCACGTCTAAAGACACAATTATTATGGATTAATAATTAGCAAAAAAGTCAAGTCACCTTCATCTATACAGCGCTTTACCAATATAGAGTTTCCCAGCAGCTTTACAGAGATCACAGGAGATTACGGTGACAATGTTCAGCTTTACAGCAGATCTAGAATACAGTTATTGTCCAGATAAAGTTAGTTTTGATTGATTCACTTCCGTTGCAAAGATCATTAGTTATTAACTTATTAACTAACACGACACCGTTCTAACAGAAAACAGAAACTTGAATGTGTTCCGGCCGCTCATTCGCACACACAGGGTTTGGTGCTCAAGAACACACACTCTGAAACGGGTTCCAAGGTGCTAGCGTTGAACATTTTTGATTAGCAAAAGTAATTTAAAATGTGGAATTTGCAGCTTTTAAAAACAAGCCGTTAAAAAGCAGCCGGATGTTGATCTCGCAGTGGTTTATGTGTGTTGTGTCCTCTGAATGCGTGCAGCTGGTTGGTGTTTGATCAGCCTGGATTCAGCGGCTCGTCTGCCGTGCTGGAAGCGGACGGGAGAATCACGCCGGTTCTCCGGGATTCCCTGCTGTCCCGTGTGAGGAGTCTTCGGCCAGTGACACTGGTACATGTTCATACACCGCAGACTCATTACACTCATACACACCCTGAGTCACGCCTGAACCGATGCGAGTCTGAGATGTGTTCATTACACTCATACACACCCTGTGAGTCACACAGAAAGAGTTCGCCTGAACCGATGCGAGTCTGAGATGTGTTCTCCTGTGTTGTCCTGTGTTGTCCTGTGTTCTCATGTGTTCTCATGTGTTCTCATGTGTTCTCATGTGTTCTCATGTGTTCTCCTGTGTTCTCCCGTGTTCTCCTGTGTTCCCCTGTGTTCTCCTGTGTTCTCCTGTGTTCTCCTGTGTTCTCCTGTGTTCTCATGTGTTCTCCTGTGTTCTCCCGTGTTCTCCTGTGTTCTCCTGTGTTCCCCTGTGTTCTCCTGTGTTCTCCTGTGTTCTCCTGTGTTCTCCTGTGTTCCCCTGTGTTCTCCTGTGTTCTCCTGTGTTCTCCTGTGTTCTCATGTGTTCTCCTGTGTTCTCCTGTGTTCTCATGTGTTCTCCTGTGTTCTCCTGTGTTCTCCTGTGTTCTCATGTGTTCTCCTGTGTTCTCATGTGTTCTCCTGTGTTCTCCTGTGTTCTCCCGTGTTCTCCTGTGTTCTCCTGTGTTCTCCTGTGTTCTCCCGTGTTCTCCTGTGTTCTCCCGTGTTCTCCTGTGTTCTCCCGTGTTCTCCCGTGTTCTCCCGTGTTCTCCCGTGTTCTCCCGTGTTCTCATGTGTTCTCCTGTGTTCTCCTGTGTTCTCCCGTGTTCTCATGTGTTCTCCTGTGTTCTCCCGTGTTGTCCTGTGTTGTCCTGTGTTCTCATGTGTTCTCATGTGTTCTCATGTGTTGTCCTGTGTTGTCCTGTGTTCTCATGTGTTCTCATGTGTTCTCATGTGTTGTCCTGTGTTCTCATGTGTTCTCCTGTGTTCTCCTGTGTTCTCATGTGTTCTCCTGTGTTTTCCTGTGTTCTCATGTGTTCTCATGTGTTCTCCTGTGTTCTCCTGTGTTCTCCTGTGTTCT
>NW_027639429.1:40000-52500 GCF_949152265.1 Phoxinus phoxinus | reverse complement strand
GATTCTCTGGAGTGAGTGAGTGAGTGAGTGAGTGAGTGAGTGAGTGAGTGAGTGAGTGAGTGAGTGTGTGTGTGAGAGTGAGTGAGTGTGTGTGTGTCTGATTCTCTGGAGTGAGTGAGTGAGTGAGTGAGTGAGTGAGTGTGTGTGTGAGAGTGAGTGAGTGAGTGAGTGAGTGTGTGTGTGTCTGTGTGTCTGATTCTCTGGAGTGAGTGAGTGAGTGAGTGTCTCTGATTCTCTGGAGTGAGTGAGTGAGTGAGTGAGTGTGTGTGTGTGTGTGTGTGAGTGTGTGTGTGTGAGAGTGAGTGAGTGAGTGAGTGTTTGTGTGTCTGTGTGTCTGATTCTCTGGAGTTAGTGAGTGAGTTAGTGAGTGAGTGAGTGAGTGAGTGAGTGAGTGTGTGTGAGAGTGAGAGTGTGTGAGTGAGTGAGTGAGTGAGTGAGTGTGTGTGTGTGAGAGTGAGAGTGTGTGAGTGAGTGAGTGAGTGAGTGAGTGTGTGTGTGTCTCTGATTCTCTGGAGTGAGGGAGTGAGTGAGTGAGTGAGTGAGTGAGTGTGTGAGTGAGTGAGTGAGTGAGTGAGTGAGTGAGTGAGTGAGTGAGTGAGTGAGTGAGTGTGTGTGTGTCTCTGATTCTCTGGAGTGAGGGAGTGAGTGAGTGAGTGAGTGAGTGAGTGAGTGTGAGTGAGTGAGTGAGTGAGTGAGTGAGTGAGTGTGTGAGTGAGTGAGTGAGTGAGTGAGTGAGTGAGTGAGTGAGTGTGAGTGAGTGAGTGTGTGAGTGTGTGAGTGAGTGAGTGAGTGAGGGAGTGAGTGTGTGAGTAAGTGTGTGAGTGAGTGAGTGAGTGTGTGAGTGAGTGAGTGAGTGTGTGAGTGAGTGAGTGAGTGTGTGAGTGAGTGAGTGAGTGAGTGTGTGAGTGAGTGAGTGAGTGAGTGTGTGAGTGTGTGAGTGTGTGAGTGAGTGAGTGAGTGAGTGAGTGAGTGAGTGAGTGAGTGTGTGTGTGAGTGAGTGTGTGTGTGAGTGAGTGAGTGAGTGAGTGAGTGAGTGAGTGAGTTAGTGAGTGTGTGTGAGAGTGAGAGTGTGTGAGTGAGTGAGTGAGTGAGTGAGTGAGTGTGTGTGTGTCTCTGATTCTCTGGAGTGAGTGAGTGAGTGAGTGAGTGAGTGTGTGTGTGTCTCTGATTCTCTGGAGTGAGGGAGTGAGTGAGTGAGTGAGTGAGTGAGTGAGTGAGTGAGTGAGTGTGAGTGAGTGAGTGAGTGAGTGTGTGAGTGAGTGTGTGAGTGTGTGAGTGAGTGAGTGAGTGAGTGAGTGTGTGAGTGAGTGTGTGAGTGAGTGAGTGTGTGAGTGTGTGAGTGAGTGAGTGAGTGAGTGAGTGAGTGTGTGAGTGTGTGAGTGAGTGAGTGAGTGAGTGTGTGAGTAAGTGTGTGAGTGAGTGAGTGAGTGAGTGAGTGAGTGAGTGAGTGTGTGAGTGAGTGAGTGAGTGTGTGAGTGAGTGAGTGTGTGAGTGAGTGAGTGAGTGAGTGAGTGTGTGAGTGAGTGAGTGAGTGAGTGAGTGAGTGAGTGAGTGTGTGTGAGTGAGTGTGAGAGTGTGTGAGTGAGTGAGTGAGTGAGTGAGTGAGTGAGTGAGTGTGTGAGTGAGTGTGTGAGTGAGTGAGTGAGTGAGTGAGTGAGTGAGTGTGTGAGTGAGTGTGTGAGTGAGTGTGTGAGTGAGTGAGTGAGTGAGTGAGTGTGTGAGTGTGTGAGTGAGTGAGTGTGTGAGTGTGTGAGTGTGTGAGTGAGTGAGTGAGTGAGTGTGTGAGTAAGTGTGTCAGTGAGTGAGTGAGTGAGTGTGTGAGTGTGTGAGTGAGTGAGTGTGTGAGTGAGTGTGTGAGTGAGTGAGTGTGTGAGTGAGTGAGTGTGTGAGTGAGTGAGTGAGTGAGTGAGTGAGTGTGTGAGTGAGTGAGTGAGTGTGTGAGTGTGTGAGTGAGTGAGTGTGTGAGTGAGTGAGTGAGTGTGTGAGTGAGTGAGTGAGTGAGTGAGTGAGTGAGTGAGTGAGTGAGTGAGTGAGTGAGTGTGTGTGTGTGAGTGAGTGAGTGTGAGAGTGAGTGAGTGTGTGAGTGAGTGTGTGAGTGAGTGAGTGTGTGAGTGAGTGAGTGAGTGAGTGAGTGTGTGAGTGAGTGAGTGAGTGTGTGAGTGTGTGAGTGAGTGAGTGTGTGAGTGAGTGAGTGAGTGTGTGAGTGAGTGAGTGAGTGAGTGAGTGAGTGAGTGAGTGAGTGTGTGAGTGAGTGAGTGAGTGAGTGAGTGAGTGTGTGTGTGTGAGTGAGTGAGTGTGAGAGTGAGTGAGTGTCCAGTGTGTTTCCACCAGTCACATGAGCACACTGTGCTGCTCAAAAACACTCCTAGTGTGTGTGTGTTTGGTGAACAGATGGGCTTCTCCTGAAGAATGTTCAGTAATGTGTGTGTGTGTGTGTGTTAGATGGGTGTGCTTCTCCAGTGAAGGGTTCAGAGGTCACCAGTGTGTGCTGGAGGAGGGGGAATACAGCGACTGTACGCAACTGTTCGGAGGAACTGAGCTGACGATCCAATCACTGCGCTTCATTCAGACTGTGAGTTCCTGATGTTTTCATGACCTTTAACCCCCTTCATCAGGCTTGTGTGTGTGTAAATGCTTCAGAGGACCATTATTTCATCAACTCAGTATTGTTGCTCAAGATCATGTTTCACGTTTAAGTATTTTGGAATTAAAAATGAGAAAAAGTTGGTGAGAAAAGATCATAGAAATGCCTCAGTGTGAGCGATCTTGTGATCCCGTCACGTTCCCTCAGGACTTCCTGGAGCCAGCGGTGTGTGTGACGAGCTGTGATGAGGAAGCCGAGGTGTGTGTGGACGTCCCGGATCTGCAGGAGTCCGACAGCTTCAGTGTGAAGAGCGGAGCGTGAGGAAGCGTTTCAGAACCGCATCCGAGCCGAACACGAGAACTAGAACTATAATCAGAACTACACACCAGTCTAACGCTCGAGACCGTACGGTTTAACCGGAGCTGCTTCTGCTCACCAAACTGACCAAACATACAGTAAAAACAGGGAAATATTACTCGTGTAAAACAGCAGTTTTCTTGTCCCAGAACTCTGTGTTGTGACAGGACGGGCATCCGACGTAAACCCTGTGCCAAACCATGTGTGTGAAGCGGACCTGCACAACGCTAAGAAAGAGAGAGAGTAGATCATCAGTTCTCTATGTGAATATACAGTAAAGTGTCATTTATTCCTGTGATCAAAGCTGAGTTTATCATCATTACTCCAGTCTTCAGTGTCACATGATCCTCCAGAAATCAGGATAATATGAAGATCTGATGCTCAAGACACATTTATGATTATTATCAGTGATGAACACAGTTGTGTACAGTTCTACAGTTCTTTTTTTCAGGATTCTTTGATGAATAGAAAGTTGAAAACAGCGTTTGTCTGAAATAGAAGCTTTTGCAACATTACACACTACGGTTCAAAACTTTGGGGTCAGTAAGAATCTTTATTTTTGGGGGAAAGAAATAAAAGAAATCAATACTTTTATTAATCAAGGATGAATTCAATTGATCAAAAGTTACAGTAAAGACATTTAAAATGTTATAAAAGATTCTATTTTAAAAAATGCTGTTCTTTTGAACTTTCTATTCATCAAAGAATCCTGAAATAAACTGTACACAACTGTGTTCATCACTGATAATAATCATAAATGTGTCTTGAGCATCAGATCATCATATTATCCTGATTTCTGGAGGATCATGTGACACTGAAGACTGGAGTAATGATGATAAACTCAGCTTTGATCACAGGAATAAATTACACTTTACTGTATATTAAAAAAGAAAACTTAATTTGTCATAATATTTAGCAATATTACTGTTTTTTGTTTTAGTTTTTTAATCAAATAAATGCAGCCTTGGTGAGCAGGAGACTTCTTTCAAAAACATAAAAAATCTTACCGATCTAAAACCTTTGGCCGGTAGTGTATATTCCACACCAGCGGACGCTTATTCTAGAGCGCTGTCGCTTTAAATGCTGGAGCTCGCTAAAGCAGGATGGATTCTGATTGGCTGTCAGTGTTTTTTATCCTCGTCAATCGGTCTGATAGTGACACCAGTGATATTGTTCCTCATCGTTATAGTTCTGGTCCTCGGTGTGAAGGACTCGTGCAGCAGGAGTGTGCGTGTGTGTGTGTTTTGTGTGTGTTTCAGGTGGGTGGCGTACAGCGGGAGGAGTCTGAAGTGTGTGTGTGTGTGTGTGTGTGTGTGTGTTTCAGGTGGGTGGCGTACAGCGGGAGGAGTCTGAAGTGTGTGTGTGTGTGTGTGTGTGTTTCAGGTGGGTGGCGTACAGCGGGAGGAGTCTGAAGTGTGTGTGGTGTGTGGTGTGTGTGTGTGTGTGTGTGTGTGTGTGGTGTGTGTTTTTCAGTTGG
Source organism: Phoxinus phoxinus (assembly GCF_949152265.1). Taxonomy (NCBI): domain Eukaryota; kingdom Metazoa; phylum Chordata; class Actinopteri; order Cypriniformes; family Leuciscidae; genus Phoxinus; species Phoxinus phoxinus. The sequence continues at coordinate 48,082 of NW_027639429.1, read as the reverse complement.
GTGGCGTACAGTGGCAGGAGTCTGATGTGTGTGTGTGTGTGTGTGTGTGTGTGTGTGTGTGTGTGTGTGTGTGTGTGTGTGGTGTGTGTGTGGTGTGTGTGTTTCAGGTGGGTGGCGTACAGTGGCAGGAGTCTGATGTGTGTGTGTGTGTGTGTGGTGTGTGTGTGGTGTGTGTGTTTCAGGTGGGTGGCGTACAGTGGCAGGTGTTTCACTGGACACCAGTATGTTCTGGAGAAAGGCCAGTATCCCGGGCATCTTCAGTGGGGCGACGGCCAGAGCTCAGCTCAGTCCCTGCGGGCCGTTCACAGGGTGAGACTCACACACACGCGCACACACACACACACACACACACACACACACGCAGAGATATGCGCACAGATACACACACACAGACAGACACACACACACACACAGACATGCGCACACAGACACACTCACACACGCGCACACACACACACACACACGCAGAGATATGCACACAGATACACACACACAGACAGACACACACACTCTCACACACGCACAGACAGACACACTCTCACACACGCACAGACAGACACACTCTCACACACGCACAGACAGACACACACACACACGCAGAGATATGCACACAGATACACACACACAGACAGACACACACACTCTCACACACGCACAGACAGACACACTCTCACACACGCACAGACAGACACACTCTCACACACGCACAGACAGACACACTCTCACACACACACGCACAGACAGACACACACACACACAAGTTTGTTTTCCTATCCTTGTGAGGACTCTCCATAGGCGTAATGGTTTTTATACTGTACAAACTGTATATTCTCTCCCCTTACACTGCCCCATCCCTAAACCTGCCCATCACACACACACACACACACACACACACACTGCCCCTATCCCTAAACCTACCCATCACAGGAGACATTCTGCATTTTTACATTTTCAAAAATATATAATTTAGTATGTTTATTAACCCGTTCCCCTCATGGGGACCGTCCGCTGGCTGGTCCCCACAATGGAGGTGATCTCAGGTTTTACTATCCTTGTGGGGACATTATGGTTCCCACAATGTAATGTATACCAAGTACACACACACACACACAGACAGACGTGCTTCAACTCAAGAGTGTGTGTAGATACAGGGTGCATGACAGACTTTCATTGATGCTTCTCTCCACAGGAAGTGTCTCGGATTGTGGAACCACAGTGTTTGGTATGTTTGCATTTCATGTGTTGCTAACAATATTCAGAGGCTGCGTCACTCGAAGCGTCACTGCATCACACACACACACACACACACACACACACACACACACACACACACACACACACACACACACATACACACACGCGTCCCGGTGAAAGCTTTTCGCAGGCCATGATGGACAGAACGAGCAGATCCCAAGATTCATTGTGTGCCAAGTGACAACATGATTTTTTGAGAGAAAATGCCTTAAATGTAAGCACTGGGTTAGAACTTGTACTGATAAAAATATTTTTAATTAACTTCAAAGCGGTTAAAATGTTGACATATCTTACTACGATGTAATTTATATAGTTTATACACTTTATTATGCACATAAATGGAGCTAGGGGAACAGTTTTACATTGGTTGTCATGACATCCATGACATGCGGAGTTCCTCAAGGCTCAATACTCGGGCCACTCCTATTCAACCTGTACATGCTCCCAATGAGCCAAATAATGAGAAAGAACCAAATCTCTTACCACAGCTATGCAGACGACACACACACACACACACACACACACACACACACACACACACACACACACACACACACACACAGATCTACTTAGCCCTATCGCCTAACGATTACAGCCCCATTGACTCCCTGTTCCAATGCATTGATGAAGTAAACAGTTGGATGTGCCAAAACTTTCTTCAGTTAAACAAAGACTAAACTGAAGTCATTGCGTTTGGAAACAAAGATGAAGTTCTCAAGGTGAATGCATACCTTCACTCCAGAGGTCAAACAACTAAACATCAGGTCAGGAATCTTGGTGTGTCTCTAGAGTCAGACCTTAGCTTCAGTAGTCATGTCAGAGCAATAACTAAATCAGCATACTATCATCTGAAGAATATTGCAAGAATTAGAGGCTTTGTTTCCAGTCAGGACTTAGAGAAACTTGTGCACGCTTTCATCACCAGCAGGGTGGATTATTGTACTGGACTCCTCACTGGAGACAGTGTCAGCTCGTACAGAACGCTGAGCAGAACCAGAACACATGAACACATCACACCAGTCCTCAGGTCTTTACACTGGCTCCCAGTCATTTTTAGGATTGATTTTAAAGTATTATTACTGGTATATAAATCATTTAATGGCCTAGGTCCTCAATACATTGCAGATATGCTCACTGAATATAAACCCAACAGATCACTCAGATCATTAGGATCACATCAGATAGAAATACCAAGAGTTCACTCAAAGCAAGGAGAGTCCGCTTTTAGCTATAATATAAGGTTCCACTTCCGTCCTTCGGATGAGACGTTAAACCGAGGTCCTGACTCTCTGTGGTCATTAAAAATCCCAGGATGTCCTTCGAAAAAGAGTAGGGGTGTAACCCCGGCATCCTGGCCAAAATATGCCCAGTGGCCTCCCTCCATCATGGCCTCCTCATCATCCCCATACACTGATTGGCTTCATCACTGTCTCCTCTCCACCAGTAAGCTGGTGTGTGGTGGGCGTTCTGGCGCAGTATGGCTGCCGTCGCATCATCAGGTGGAGCTGCACACTGGTGGTGGTTGAGGAGATTCCCCCCTTCTATGTATAGCGCTTTGAGGTCTCAGATAAAGCGCTATATAAATGTAACGAATTATTATTATGCCAGCCGCAGCTGAACCAGCTTCCAGAAGAGATCAGGTGTGCTCCTACTTGTAGCCACATTCACATCCAGACTCAAAACACTTCTGTTTAGCTTTGCATTTACTGAATGAGCTGTGCCACTGTGCGTCCGACTGTTTGCACTGTATTTTATTTTATTTTCTAAATAAATTATTAAATTAAATTAATTTAAAACTATAAATTAATCTTTTAATTATTCTTATTTCTTGTGATCATTTTAAAGGGCCCCTATTATGACATTTAAAATGTTCCTAATGTTGTTTAGGGAGTCCCCAACAACAGTTTTACGTGCATGCAATGTCAAAAAACACTTTTGTTGTCGTATAATATGCATTTATTTTTACCTGATTTGCTCACCGACTCCCAAATGATTCGTTTAACGACTCGTTTTTTCCAAACCCCTCCTTTGCGCGACGCTAATCTGCGATTGGTCAGATGACCCAGCAGTGTTTACAGAGATAATACTTATTGTTTAACACGGAGTACAATGATGCTTTTATCAATTAAATCGTGTTATAATAATGATTATAGTCCACAACCCAGAGTTTGATTGAAAGCATTTAAAAAGCAATCGTCTTCAAAACGGCGCGAACAAAGCACAAGGCTCGGACTATACTTCTGTGGTATAGTTGTGTATATGAATTGTAGTCACTTAGTCTTCAAATGCTCCTCCTTGGGCAGATGAAAAAAGTTGGCTTTTGAGTCGCACTTCAGAACACAGCGTCTCGTCGCCATGATGTTTTCCTGCTGGCCTTGGAGCGCAATAAGTGGGCGTATCGTATTCAAATAACTCGTCAAGTTGACGTCATTTAGTCAGAGAAAAAGCTTCGGTCTTCTAACGATTCATAAAAATGACTCCGAGTCGACTCTTACTTTTGAAAGACAATAACTTTATATACGGTGCACTTTCATATTTCAAACTTTGCAGGATGTTTTTGTTCACTTAGATCTATGTTACACACTACATGAAAGGTAAATTTCAAAATTCCATAATAGGTGCCCTTTAATTTCTTCTATGTAAAGCACTTTGAATTACCACTGTGTATGAAATGTGCTATATAAATAAACTTGCCTTGCCTAAAGTGTTTCTCTCTGAGCGCCGCGAGGGTTAGCGTCTCTCTGAGCGCCGCTAGGGTTAGGGTCTCTCTGAGCGCCGCTAACGTGTTTCTCTCTGAGCGCCGCTAACGTGTTTCTCTCTGAGCGCCGCTAGGGTTAGGGTCTCTCTGAGCGCCGCTAACGTGTTTCTCTCTGAGCGCCGCAAGGGTTAGGGTCTCTCTGAGCGCCGCTAACGTGTTTCTCTCTGAGCGCCGCTAGGGTTAGGGTCTCTCTGAGCGCCGCTAACGTGTTTCTCTCTGAGCGCCGCTAACGTGTTTCTCTCTGAGCGCCGCAAGGGTTGGGGTCTCTCTGAGCGCCGCTAACGTGTTTCTCTCTGAGCGCCGCTAGGGTTAGGGTCTCTCTGAGCGCCGCTAGGGTTAGGGTCTCTCTGAGCGCCGCTAGGGTTAGGGTCTCTCTGAGCGCCGCTAACGTGTTTCTCTCTGAGCGCCGCTAGGGTTAGGGTCTCTCTGAGCGCCGCTAATGTGTTTCTCTCTGAGCGCCGCTAACGTGTTTCTCTCTGAGCGCCGCTAGGGTTAGGGTCTCTCTGAGCGCCGCTAGGGTTAGGGTCTCTCTGAGCGCCGCTAGGGTTAGGGTCTCTCTGAGCGCCGCTAACGTGTTTCTCTCTGAGCGCCGCTAGGGTTAGGGTCTCTGAGCGCCGCTAACGTGTTTCTCTCTGAGCGCCGCTAGGGTTAGGGTCTCTGAGCGCCGCTAGGGTTAGGGTCTCTCTGAGCGCCGCTAGGGTTAGGGTCTCTCTGAGCGCCGCTAGGGTTAGGGTCTCTGAGCGCCGCTAGGGTTAGGGTCTCTGAGCGCCGCTAGGGTTAGGGTCTCTGAGCGCCGCTAGGGTTAGGGTCTCTCTGAGCGCCGCTAGGGTTAGGGTCTCTCTGAGCGCCGCTAGGGTTAGGGTCTCTCTGAGCGCCGCTAACGTGTTTCTCTCTGAGCGCCGCTAGGGTTAGGGTCTCTCTGAGCGCCGCTAATGTGTTTCTCTCTGAGCGCCGCTAACGTGTTTCTCTCTGAGCGCCGCAAGGGTTAGGGTCTCTCTGAGCGCCGCTAACGTGTTTCTCTCTGAGCGCCGCTAGGGTTAGGGTCTCTCTGAGCGCCGCTAGGGTTAGGGTCTCTGAGCGCCGCTAGGGTTAGGGTCTCTGAGCGCCGCTAGGGTTAGGGTCTCTGAGCGCCGCTAGGGTTAGGGTCTCTGAGCGCCGCTAACGTGTTTCTCTCTGAGCGCCGCTAGGGTTAGGGTCTCTCTGAGCGCCGCTAGGGTTAGGGTCTCTGAGCGCCGCTAACGTGTTTCTCTCTGAGCGCCGCTAGGGTTAGGGTCTCTCTGAGCGCCGCTAGGGTTAGGGTCTCTGAGCGCCGCTAACGTGTTTCTCTCTGAGCGCCGCTAGGGTTAGGGTCTCTGAGCGCCGCTAGGGTTAGGGTCTCTGAGCGCCGCTAGGGTTAGGGTCTCTCTGAGCGCCGCTAACGTGTTTCTCTCTGAGCGCCGCTAGGGTTAGGGTCTCTCTGAGCGCCGCTAGGGTTAGGGTCTCTCTGAGCGCCGCTAGGGTTAGGGTCTCTCTGAGCGCCGCTAACGTGTTTCTCTCTGAGCGCCGCTAGGGTTAGGGTCTCTCTGAGCGCCGCTAACGTGTTTCTCTCTGAGCGCCGCTAGGGTTAGGGTCTCTCTGAGCGCCGCTAGGGTTAGGGTCTCTCTGAGTGCCGTTAACGTGTTTCTCTCTGACCGCAGTTACGAGCCTACAGCCAGACGCGGTACAGCGGAGAGAGCCGCGAGTTTGAGAGCGACTGTGGCGTAACAGGCTTCACGTCCTTCAGGGTGATCCGAGGAAACTGGCTGCTGTTCGATGAGGAGGGATATTCTGGGAACCAGTATATCCTGGGGGAGGGTCTTTACCCTGACCTCACTTCCTGTGGCTGTTTATCGAGCGCCATCAAGTCTTTAAAGCCCATTCCATACGTGAGTCGATGACAGCAGATGACAGATGACACAAGAAATAAACATGCTTCCTGTGACATTCGTATGTGTTTCTGGGTTCAGAGTTTCACGGAGCCGTCCGCGAGTCTGTTTTCTCTCAGCGGTTTCGAGGGCCTTGAGGAAACATGTTTCTCAGACGTGGAGAGCATGAGCCACTTCTTCAGCCAGTCTGTGAGAGTCACCAGCGGCATGTAAGAGCTCCTTCACTACTCGCTGTTCCTGTTAATAATGCTCTCGGCCAGGGTGACGAACACGCTGTCGTCTCACAGGTGGGTCGCGTTTGAATACGCTCGTTTTAAGGGCCGCCAGATGCTCGTGCAGCCTGGAGAATATCCGGTGTGGGGCGATCGGAGCGGCTGGGAGACCATCGGGTCGCTGAAGCCTCTCAAACAGGTCAGTGCAAAAAATAATCACAATTAACTGATCGTGAAAAATGACAATTACAGGTTCTGTATGGACTGGGTTTACACCAGATGTCCACCGTGAACAGTGATTGGCCACTGCATTAACGTCTGTGATTGGTTACAATGGCGGAGAAGAAATCCGCTCACGAACGCTCTCATCATAACTAACAGTGTAAACACAATGACTGATTTAGCAGAATACACACTTTATTACACAGTTTTTCAGAGATCGCAGAGCTCGGCTGAACTGACGTGATGGTGGGCAATGACAAAAACGTCATATGATCGCGTCACGATTTTTGTTCATACTGGCAAAAGTAGGTGTGATCGATATGACCAAAGCCTTATTTTGAATAGCAAACGTATAAATATAATATAAAGGGAAAATAACATGGAACAACATGAGGGTGAGTAATTGCTAACAGAATTTTTATTTTTGGGTGAACTAACCCATTAAAGTACTTTAATATCAATGGTTGGAATTAATGAAAATAACGGGCAATTGCCCTAAACAACATTATTTTTTAAGTAGTGTGTGTCGTTATTATTAGTCTGCACATGATCGTAGTTTTTCCGTTTGCTTTCATGTGTGCTCGACTTAGTGTGCAGTGAAGCGGTTGTCGAAAGCACCGAAGCTTTGAGGCAAGTAAATGTCTTCTTGTCTGGGTTTAAATCTCCTCAGCCGAAAGTGTTGGTTCATGTGCGGAGTCGAGCTCTGGATTCAGTTCTGACCAGCGAGAGCAAAGACGGCTCTTTCCCAGCCAAACTCTCCCTGTGTCCCGCTGACCGCTCTCTGGACACACAGCGCTGGATCTTCACCGGCGGACTCCTGAAGAACATGGTCAGTCCAACACACGTGTGTTCAGAGAATATTCTTCTGTCATTCTAAACCAAAGTATGCGCTGAACTTCACTAACCGTCTCCTTGGATATTAGTTGTTCCCCCTCGGTTGAAGTTGCATTGGTAACACTTTACAATAAGGTTCATTAGTTAACATTAGTTAATGTATTAACCAACATGAGCTAACCATGAGCAATACATTTGGGTAACACTTTATTTTACAGTGTCCTTGTTACATATGTTACATGTACTTACCATAGTAATAAGTCAAGTCAAGTCATCTTCATTTATACAGCGCTTTTAACACTGTAGACTGTTTCAAAGCTGCTTTACAGAGATAAACGTATACTTTAAGGGAACAGATTGTTTTGTCTTTATAGCGGTTCTTGAATAATGTTTTCCAGCTAAAGTTAGTTTTGATTGATTCACTTCCGTCGAAAGGATCATTAGTTATTAAATTAGGGGCCGCTAAGACGACAGCGTTCTCTCTACACACACTTTACACTGAACCTGTGAGAAACACTGATGGTCACGTGCGCATCAGGAATTAACTCTATAGTTATGTGTGTTTGAATATATGTGCGCATGTTTGTAATTCTCCACAAACCAAGCCTAAAACTACTTGTCCTGCCTATACATTTGATACAGAATTGTATTTGATTTGATCACTACGGGGAGATGCGCGAATTGTCCACATCGCTTTATCTGTAGAGTGGTACAGGGATCCTCCATAGGGAGAGGCTAGTCGGCACTTCAGCGCTGCGCTGTCATCGGGTCCAGGCGAAGGTCCTTCCTCAGATCTGGATACGGCAGGAAAACCTCGGGATAAACAAAGATACTAAAATCAGCGTAGACGCCATTCTTCTTATGATGTAACGAGTACATCAGGATTTACGGGAAGTGT
>NW_027639429.1:0-30000 GCF_949152265.1 Phoxinus phoxinus | reverse complement strand
AGAACGCTGTCGTCTTAGCGGCCCCTAATTTAATAACTAATGATCCTTTCGACGGAAGTGAATCAATCAAAACTAACTTTAGCTGGAAAACATTATTCAAGAACCGCTATAAAGACAAAACAATCTGTTCCCTTAAAGTATACGTTTATCTCTGTAAAGCAGCTTTGAAACAGTCTACAGTGTTAAAAGCGCTGTATAAATGAAGATGACTTGACTTGATAATCTTATAGTAATTATGGCTTACTTTACATCTCATAATTAACTTTTATGTCATAATTTTGACATAAAAAGTCAAAACAATTACTTAGTATGTCTTGATGATTAGGACTTTTTATGTCAATTGTTAGTTTCCGACTCGTCTGACGGACCTGTGATATAACCTCTTCGTCATCATCATCCTCGTCCTCATCATCGTCATCTTCATCGTCCTCATCGTCAGACGCTCCCATCATGTGTGTCTCTCTCTTGTTCTTTAAAGAGTGCAGCACAAACACGACCAGCTCGGTGGCCTCGTCCTGAGCAGACACAAGAGAGAGATATATATATATATATATAGTCAAACCTAAAAAAAAGTGTAGGCTATTGTGATTGTCAAAACATTTGGTAGCCTAGCTACACATCAGCTCATTCAGTTTAGTGACCGCAATAATAGGGTTAGGGTTAGGCCGTAGGGTTAGGCCGTAGGGTTAGGGTTAGGGTTAGGGTTAGGCCGCAGGCTACTGCGTTTATTATTGCTTGATACAAATTTTACCATTTCAATTTAACTCTTGTGGTTTTATTCCGATCTTGATTCAGTTTGGATACATATGAGGTACAGTAGAAAAAAAAAATCACAAAATTCTAACCTTTCATTGAAGTAAAACATTTGAAAATAGGGTTGAAACTCACATTATGAAATAAATGTTTTTCTCATAGTGACGTGTGTGTGTGAATATATGACGTGTGTGTGACTCTTACAGTGTTCTCTTGACTGGGCTCCACTGTTAGAAGAAGATGCTCTTTAAACCGCACACACACAGTGTCCTCCAGCGACGGTGGTTTCCCAACTGGAAGAGAAACGCATTCAGCACATTATCAGCTGTACCTCGACACACACACACACACACACACACACACACACGCACGCCTCACCGGGATCAGCGCAGGCCCGGTCCTGCAGGAACGGTGGCAGTCGGTTGCAGACGAAGTCTCTCTTCATAGCGCTGGAGCGCAACTCCTGATTCCCCCGCTCGACATCATCAGCCAAACGCCGCAGAAACACACACACCTGCTCATTAACCTCAGGAGCCACGCTGGCAGACTGACAACACACACACACCACTGTTAGAGCCACTGTTACAGGTGAGTGTGTGACAGGAGTGAGTGTGTTAGAGGAGTGTGTGTGAGAGGAGCGAGTGTGCGAGAGGAGTGAGTGTGCGTGAGGAGTGTGTGTGAGAGGAGCGAGTGTGCGTGAGGAGTGAGTGTGTGAGGAGTGAGTGTGTGAGAGAAGTGAGTGTGTGTGTGAGCGGAGTGTGTGTGTGAGAAGTGAGTGTGGGAGAGAAGTGAGTGTGTGTGTGTGTGAGCGGAATGAGTGTGTGAGGAGTGAGTGTGTGAGAGGAGTGAGTGTGTGAGTGTGTGAGGAGTGAGTGTGTGCGTGTGTGAGCAGAGTGAGTGTGTGTCTGAGAGGAGTGAGTGTGTAAGAGGAGTGAGTGTGTGAGAGGAGTGTGTGAGTGTGTAAGAGGAGTGAGTGTGTGAGCGGAGTGTGTGTGAGAGGAGTGAGTGTGTGAGAGGGAGGAGTGAGTGTGTGAGAGGAGTGAGTGTGTGAGAGGAGTGAGTGTGTGAGAGGAGCGAGTGTGCGAGAGGAGTGAGTGTGCGATAGGAGTGAGTGTGCGAGAGGAGTGAGTGTGTGAGAGGAGTGAGTGTGTGAGGAGTGAGTGTGTGAGAGAAGTGAGTGTGTGTGTGAGCGGAGTGTGTGTGTGAGAAGTGAGTGTGGGAGAGAAGTGAGTGTGTGTGTGTGTGAGCGGAATGAGTGTGTGAGGAGTGAGTGTGTGAGAGGAGTGAGTGTGTGAGTGTGTGAGGAGTGAGTGTGTGCGTGTGTGAGCAGAGTGAGTGTGTGTCTGAGAGGAGTGAGTGTGTAAGAGGAGTGAGTGTGTGAGAGGAGTGTGTGAGTGTGTAAGAGGAGTGAATGTGTGAGCGGAGTGTGTGTGAGAGGAGTGAGTGTGTGAGAGGAGTGAGTGTGTGAGAGGAGTGAGTGTGTGAGAGGAGTGAGTGTGTGAGAGGAGTGAGTGTGTGATAGGAGTGAGTGTGTGAGAGGAGTGAGTGTGTGAGAGGAGTGAGTGTGTGAGGAGTGAGAGTGAGTGAGTGTGCGAGAGGAGTGAGTGTGTGAGTGTGTGAGAGGAGTGAGTGAGTGTGGGAGAGGAGTGAGTGTGTGTGTGTGTGTGTGTGTGAGCGGAATGAGTGTGTGAGAGGAGTGAGTGTGTGAGGAGTGAGTGTGTGAGAGGAGTGAGTGTGAGAGTGTGTGAGAGGAGTGAGTGTGAGAGAGGAGTGAGTGTGAGTGTGTGAGAGGAGTGAGTGTGAGAGGAGTGAGTGTGTGAGAGGAGTGAGTGTGAGAGGAGTGAGTGTGTGAGAGGAGTGAGTGTGAGCGGAGTGAGTGTTAGAGGAGTGAGTGTGAGAGGAGTGAGTGTGTGAGAGGAGTGAGTGTGTGAGAGGAGTGAGTGTGAGCGGAGTGAGTGTGCGTGAGGAGTGAGTGTGTGAGAGAAGTGAGTGTGTGTGTGTGTGAGAAGTGAGTGTGGGAGAGGAGTGAGTGTGTGTGTGTGTGTGTGAGCGGAATGAGTGTGTGAGGAGTGAGTGTGAGAGAGGAGTGAGTGTGTGCGTGTGTGAGCAGAGTGAGTGAGTGTGTAAGAGGAGTGAGTGTGTGAGAGGAGTGTGTGAGTGTGTAAGAGGAGTGAGTGTGTGAGCGGAGTGTGTGTGAGAGGAGTGAGTGTGTGAGAGGAGTGAGTGTGTGAGAGGAGTGAGTGTGTGAGAGGAGTGAGTGTGTGAGAGGAGTGAGTGTGTGAGAGGAGTGAGTGTGTGAGAAGAGTGAGTGTGTGAGAGGAGTGAGAGTGAATGAGTGTGTGAGAGGAGTGAGTGTGCGAGAGGAGTGAGTGTGTGAGTGTGTGAGTGTGTGAGAGGAGTGAGTGAGTGTGGGAGAGGAGTGAGTGTGTGTGTGTGTGTGTGAGCGGAATGAGTGTGTGAGGAGTGAGTGTGAGAGTGTGTGAGAGGAGTGAGTGTGAGAGAGGAGTGAGTGTGAGAGAGGAGTGAGTGTGTGAGAGGAGTGAGTGTGAGTGGAGTGAGTGTGAGAGGAGTGAGTGTGAGAGGAGTGAGTGTGTGAGAGGAGTGAGTGTGTGAGAGGAGTGAGTGTGTGAGTGGAGTGAGTGTGTGAGCGGAGTGAGTGTGAGTGGAGTGAGTGTGAGAGGAGTGAGTGTGAGCGGAGTGAGTGTGTGAGAGGAGTGAGTGTGTGAGCGGAGTGAGTGTGTGAGCGGAGTGAGTGTGTGAGCGGAGTGAGTGTGTGTGTGTGTGAGAGAGAGGAGTGATTGAGTGTGTGAGGAGTGAGCGTGTGAGAGGAGTGAGTGTGTGAGCGGAGTGAGTGTGTGAGCGGAGTGAGTGTGTGAGCGGAGTGAGTGTGTGTGTGTGTGAGAGAGAGGAGTGATTGAGTGTGTGAGGAGTGAGCGTGTGAGAGATGTGTTTGTGTGTGTGAGAGGAGTGAGTGTGTGAGGGGTGTGAGTTTGTGAGAGGAGTGAGTGTGTGTGTGTGAGTGGAGTATGTGTGTGTGTGAGTGGAGTGTGTGTGTGTGAGTGGAGTGTGTGTGTGTGAGAGGAGTGTGTGTGTGTGTGTGTGTGTGTGCTCACCGTGAGGAGGCTACGAGGAAGACCGCAGCGCATCCCATGTTCACGTCTCATGCTATCCAACACACAACCGGGAAACACGTCCAGCATAAAGTCGCCCCACGACCTGAAAGACACACACATTTATACCCCTCAGAACTGAGGGGTTCTCTGGAGTCTGAGGGGTTCTCTGGGGCCTGAGGGGTTCTCTGGGGCCTGAGGGGTTCTCTGGGGCCTGAGGGGTTCTCTGGGGCCTGAGGGGTTCTCTGGGGCCTGAGGGGTTCTCTGGGGTCTGAGGGGTTCTCTGGGGTCTGAGGGGTTCTCTGGGGCCCGAGGGGTTCTCTGGGACCCGAGGGGAGGGGTTCTCTGGGGCCCGAGGGGAGGGGTTCTCTGGGGCCCGAGGGGAGGGGTTCTCTGGGGCCCGAGGGGAGGGGTTCTCTGGGGCCCGAGGGGAGGGGTTCTCTGGGGCCCGAGGGGAGGGCTTCTCTGGCGCCCGAGGGGAGGGGTTCTCTGGGGCCCGAGGGGAGGGGTTCTCTGGGCTCTGAGGGGTTCTCTGGGGCCTGAGTGGTTCTCTGGGGTCTGAGTGGTTATCTGGGGTCTGAGGGGTTCTCTGGCGCCTGAGGGGTTCTCTGGGGCCTGAGGGGTTATCTGGGGTCTGAGGGGTTCTCTGGCGCCTGAGGGGTTCTCTGGGGCCTGAGGGGTTATCTGGGGTCTGAGGGGTTCTCTGGTGCCTGAGGGGTTCTCTGGGGTCTGAGGGGTTCTCTGGGGCCTGAGGGGCTCTCTGGGGCCTGAGGGGTTCTCTGGGCTCTGAGGGGTTCTCTGGGCTCTGAGGGGTTCTCTGGGCTCTGAGGGGTTCTCTGGGCTCTGAGGGGTTCTCTGGCGCCTGAGGGGTTCTCTGGGGTCTGAGGGGTTCTCTGGGGTCTGAGGGGTTCTCTGGGGTCTGAGGGGTTCTCTGGGGCCTGAGGGGTTCTCTGGGGTCTGAGGGGTTCTCTGGGGCCCGAGGGGTTCTCTGGGGCCCGAGGGGTTCTCTGGGGCCCGAGGGGTTCTCTGGCGCCTGAGGGGTTCTCTGGGGTCTGAGGGGTTCTCTGGGGCCTGAGGGGTTCTCTGGCGCCCGAGGGGTTCTCTGGCGCCCGAGGGGTTCTCTGGGGTCTGAGGGGTTCTCTGGGGCCTGAGGGGTTCTCTGGGGCCTGAGGGGTTATATGAATATGTCAGCAGCATGTATGTAAAAGTTTGTAGTTTTGAGATAATGACATTTATGTGTGGTTTATGAAAAATAAAAACTCAAAAAAAGTGTCACTGAAATAAGGTCATGAAACCCACTTCTTCACAAGACTTTTGAAAATTGTATCACATAGCCTAGAATATTTTCTTCTAAACTATGTGAAAGGTTTAGAGGGCTAACCCTAACCCATACAAATAAAAGAAGACATCTAACCGGTTTGAATGATGTGTGACACTTACATGTAGGATCAAAATCAACAGAGTATTTTGAGTCTGTTTTCCACTGATAAGAAAAAAAGCGAGCAGAACGCGCCGGCGTGATTGCCGACCCTCTGAGGGTGTTCAGAAGACATGTAGCGTGTGTATTTGGTGTGTCCGCTGGGAATCAAACTCGTGATCTTGCCTTTGCGAGCGTCACGATCTGCACATGCTTTCACACACTACTTCTGTTAAACTCCATAAAAATTGTTACAATACTGATACAAATATGATTTAAATAATCATGCTCTCATGGTGATTATTTTTTAATGTTTGAGAACTGTTTATTATTAAAGCAGAGAATTTAAAAGCATGTTAAAGGTTAATGGAGCACTTTCAGAGAGAAAGAGTGTGTGTGTGTGTGTGTGTGGAGACGCACATGTTCTGGTAGGTGCTGAGCGTGAGGTGTGTGGATCGAGCCACGTCTGGAGGAGTGTCGGCCTGGTGGATCGTTCCTCGGGGGAAATACAGCAAATCACCCGCCTACCAGAAATCACATGAGGCATTAATAATGCGCTTTACAATCATCTCTCCTCAACCACAGAACACTCAAGCACACCTCACGTCCCTGCTGATTGACCTTTAACCCCGTGATGTCACTGACCTGCAGGATGAAGTCGTGTGTCGGGGGGCCGATGCGGTGCTCGGGCTCCAGGCTGTACTCGCGGGCCAGAGGGACGGTGGGCTGGTAAAGCCTCCAGTGTTTCTGTCCCTCCAGCTGAAGGATCAGCACCTGCACCCATAAACAGAACGCCAGTTATTCCTCATGCACACGAGCAAACCGTGACAGTAGATGCTACACAAACGAGAGCAGACACACACCTCGACGTCGTCGTAGTGCGGCGGGAGACCCTGAGAGCCGCGAGGCGTGATGTAGATGTTAGATCCAACCAGCGACCCGAAGAAGCACTCCAGCCGCTCCTGAATACGCCACAGCTCGTCCTGTGAACATACGCGGCCAGTGAACACTCGTGACCCCTGAACACACGCGACCAGTGAACACTCGCGACCCCTGAACACTCACGACCAGTGAACACTCGCGACCAGTGAACACTCGTGACCCCTGAACACTCGCGACCCCTGAACATACGCGGCCAGTGAACACTCGTGACCCCTGAACACACGCGACCCCTGAACACACGCGACCAGTGAACACTCGTGACCCCTGAACACTCGCGACCAGTGAACACTCATGACCCGTGAACACTCGTGACCCCTGAACACACGCGACCAGTGAACACACGCGACCCCTGAACACTGGCGACCAGTGAACACTCGTGACCCGTGAACACTCGTGACCCCTGAACACACGCGACCAGTGAACACTCGCGACCCCTGAACACTCACGACCAGTGAACACTCGCGACCAGTGAACACTCGTGACCCCTGAACACTCGCGACCCCTGAACACTCACGACCAGTGAACACTCGTGACCCCTGAACACTCGCGACCCCTGAACACTCACGACCAGTGAACACTCGCGACCAGTGAACACTCGTGACCCCTGAACACTCGCGACCCCTGAACATACGCGGCCAGTGAACACTCGTGACCCCTGAACACTCGCGACCCCTGAACATACGCGGCCAGTGAACACTCGTGACCCCTGAACACACGCGACCCCTGAACACACGCGACCAGTGAACACTCGTGACCCCTGAACACTCGCGACCAGTGAACACTCACGACCCCTGAACACAGGCGACCAGTGAACACTCGCGACCCCTGAACAACCGCGACCCCTGAACACTCGCGACCCCTGAACACTCGCGACCCCTGAACACTCGCGACCCCTGAACACTCGCGACCCCTGAACACCCGTGACCCCTGAACACCCGTGACCCCTGAACACCCGTGACCCCTGAACACTCGTGACCCCTGAACACCCGCGACCCCTGAACACTCGCGACCCCTGAACACTCGCGACCCCTGAACACTCGCGACCCCTGAACACTCGCGACCCCTGAACACTCGCGACCCCTGAACACTCGTGACCCCTGAACACTCGCGACCCCTGAACACTCGCGACCCCTGAACACTCGCGACCCCTGAACACACGCGACCAGTGAACACTCGCGACCAGTGAACACTCGTGACCCCTGAACACTCGCGACCCCTGAACACTCGCGACCCCTGAACACTCGTGACCCCTGAACACTCGCGACCCCTGAACACTCGCGACCCCTGAACAACCGCGACCCCTGAACACTCGCGACCCCTGAACACTCGCGACCCCTGAACACTCGCGACCCCTGAACACTCGCGACCCCTGAACACTCGCGACCCCTGAACACTCGCGACCCCTGAACACTCGCGACCCCTGAACACTCGCGACCCCTGAACACTCGCGACCCCTGAACACTCGCGACCCCTGAACACTCGCGACCCCTGAACACTCGCGACCCCTGAACACTCGCGACCCCTGAACACTCGCGACCCCTGAACACTCGCGACCCCTGAACACTCGCGACCCCTGAACACTCGCGACCCCTGAACACTCGCGACCCCTGAACACATGTGACTTGTTTACGCGAGCTCTGACCTTGAACCTCTGGGGCTGGTGCAGCTGTATGGTGGCCCTGCTCTCCTCCAGGTCCTTCTCCAGCTGGCTGAACTTCACCTTCCCTGCTTTATTCAGCACTCGCTTCTGGCCGTCGACGCAGCGGCACACGTTGAGGTCTCTGGCGTAGCGCAGGCCGCGAGCGCAGAGCTGCCTGACGTCGGACAGCTGGAACAGCGAGCGGAAGTACGAGGCCAGAGCCGGATCGTTGCGCTGCAGGACCAGTGGCTTCTGCTCCCAGTACTGCAGGAAGAACTGGTCCAGGCCGACCGGACTGATCAGACTCTGGAAGAGATCCCTCGGAGAGTCGAAGCACAGCGGGTTCCCCATCTTCATCTGCTTCACAGGTACATCCTCCTCCTCCTGTCCGTCACGCTTCTGCACTCTTCTGCCCTTCTTCGGCATCTCTGCGGCAGAAACATCATAACCCTTTCAACATTTCTGTCAAATACAGGCTATTTCACTGTGTGTAAAACATGCAATACGCTTCAAATGATTATTCATGTATATGTGCTCTACTTTAACATTAAGACAAGGCGATGCAGCTGTTGTGGAAAAACTAATAAAGAACAAGAACATCAGTCACATCGGTCGTTCTCTCCTCCGCCATGTTTACGGTTTAGCAGTTTTACCCAGTAGTAAATACGACCTTCATGTGCAGTTCCTACTAGGAAACTAGTATTTACAACAATTCCAATAGCACGTGAAAGCAGAATTAATGTCCATTTATTCTTGCCACTGTGAAGAAACTAGACTAGAGTGAGAATTAATGTTCATAATTAACGTACAGCACAGATGAAGCTTCAAATAATTACATGCTTTTAACCATTCATTCAATTCACGCATTCATCATCACGATTCACGAAATAACCGATTAGTCCAGTTTAATTTAGTCAGTTAATGTGTCAACACAAGTGACAGAACGAGGGAGGATTAAGCTGTGCAGAAGCTAAAAATAAATTTTATTTATTTGCTTTTTATTGTAATTTAAAAATGCAGTGTCAAATTATAAAATAATGCAATTGATGATTTGACATTATAAAAAATGCGAACGAAACAAGAAAGTGCAAATAAAATGCTAATGCAACAATAGTGACAAGCTTTAAATTAATGCGTTGTTTAGTTTTACTCTTATTTTTATTTATGGCTTAACTTTCAAAACATAAGACAACCAGACATGTTTAAAATTTCGAAATAATTTAACACATAAAAGTCGAGTAAGATATTTAATCGTAAGCCTATACTTATTATCCAAATAAGACAGACTGGTCCATCATAATTTATATGGCAGAAAATAACTCATTCGCAGTGGAAGTACAGACAACATGTTCCTTACCGACAGCATCACAGGCTCACGTGCAAACACGGTGTCACACTTCAAACACTCCGGGTGGAAACTTATAAAAACCGTTCCTGGATTTTTGAGTCAAGTTCATAATCGTAGCAACCATAATCACAGTAAAATATGTGGCGTATGCCGATTTTTATTTTCACGAGCTTGTCCAGTTAAAGTGCTTTGTTGTCTGAAAGAATATGAATCATGGTGGACACCAGGTTTATTCTTGCAATTTTCTCGGGAAATTTTATTCAAGGCAAAATGTATTGAAGAATTTTATTTATTTTGAATGCAACGTAACCTATTTCTGTCTAGGAAACTCTGATAGGAATTTCCAACTAGGAGTTTCCTGGTCGGAAATTGGACATGACAAGGGCATATTTACGGGTGACGTCACGGACACTACGTCCATTTGTTTACAGTCTCTGATATCTAGCACTAGTATCTGCCATAGACAGTATATAAGAAGTATCTGCCATAGACAGTATATAAGAAGTATCTGCCATAGACAGTATATAAGAGGTATCTGCCATAGACAGTATATAAGAAGTATCTGCCATAGACAGTATATAAGAGGTATCTGCCTGCCTCCTGCAAGACTTTACTTGCTCATGTTGTCCCGACTGAAGTCGGTGATGATCCCAGCACCGCGAGCGACGAACACTTTATCATTTACAGAACATACTAGAGTTTATTAATCTGACTCTTAGCTGTTCAAGAACCGAAATGCTTGTTTTGGTAAAGCAAGCTGCAATCTGCATTAGTGCCATACTGATAATGTATTGCAAGAAACCAATTGCAATGTATTGTTATATCAATTATTCGTCCCACCTCAACTAAAGTGTGGAGCAAACACTATATCCCTTTGGAATTGGACTTTATTTTTTTAAATAAATAGTTTTAAACATCTTTTGATGTCTTATTGTATGCCTGATTTGCTGATGATTAAATGTTGATATCAACAGCACTAATGAACAGCTGAATGCACCGCTGACAAACAAATCTTGAGACAAATGAAACACAAGCACACCCATCACACAATCTTTTAATTGAAAGGCAACACACCGAGGGTTAAAGGACACATGAGGAACTGTCACTCAAAAGCACCACAGCTGCACAAGAAATAGAGGAAACAGTCGTAAACTGGTATAGAAAACTGTAAAGTAGGCGACCTCTATGCATTCACTGCTCCCCTCTCGTCACGCCATCAAGCGTCGCTGAAGGCCGCCTCAGTTTGAAGGGTCGGATGTATCCTTCATGGCCTTAAATTACCCACAATCCTTTGCACACATTCAAATTCACACACACAAAAAAAAAAAACTTATGCAAACCGAGTCCGTGCTGAGCTTGTCTGAGTTTATTATGAAATGTAAGACAAAAATAATGTTTTTGGACATGAAAGCATGTTATCTTTAGTTGCTGTAAATGAATCACGAACACTAAACTGACAGTAAGCCACTGGGAGACACAGACGGCTGTCATTCACGGATTCATTAATAGAAAGTTAAAATAAAGATTTGTCATACAAAGTATTTCTCCAAGTTTTAATAGTATTTCCGTGACCGTAATTGCTGAGGACAGTAGCTTACAAGCCTCAGAAGGACTGGACTAACTCTTCTACTGCGAAACTCCAGTTCGGGTCATAAACCGTAAACATGGCGGAGTCTCGATGTTAAAGTTGTGCTCATGTACATTTATGAATAATCATTTGAAGATTATTGTATGATTTACACAGTGAATTTACACAATAGCCTGTATTTTACAGCAAGCTGACTATATAGATGGTGTGGTCAATGTTTATATGGTTGTAAGTGAACAGGACTCAACATTTTATTCAAAATGATCTTCAACACATTTGGCCTTTAATAAGATTTCCTGGTGTCCTCCATGATTCCGTAATCACGACTTCAGAAGTGGGACAGAAAGCATAACTCCTCGATCTTCTCCAACAGGAGTCAGCATTAGGAGTTCCTTCTTATTAAAACAAGCTTTAAGTCATTATTTTTCATTCTCATAACATCGACATATTTTCTCAATCCAGTGAAATTATTTAAAGCATTTTAATAAAATCTTCTCCAATAACAAACAGATCAAACAAGCATTACATTACAAAGCAGACCTTCTGCCCCTGACGAACGCTACAGAGGAGACTCTACAGGACAGAATCAGACGTGATCATAATCGAGTCTTTGTTTGTGGCGTTCACTCCCGCCACTGTGGAGACTGATGTTAGCGCCGGCGCCTCCGGCAGCTCCAGCTTCTCACACTCGGTGAGCTTCAGCGGTAAATGCTGCGCGATCTCGTTGGGGTCTGTGTAAAGCGCAGGTGGAACGTGCTGCAAAGTAAGGACACACACACACACACACATCAGATCCAGAATAATTTGCCAGTTTAATCAGTGTTAATAAATCCCTGAACCGGAATCAAGCTCTTACTAGAAACCTCCAGGCAGGAGTGTTGAGGCCACACTTTATTTTAGTTTGATAATATCTTATTTAATATTTAGTTTTTTTATACCAAATGATATTTACGCTGTATTTATAATCCATTCATTCACTTTTTGAGCATAGACCTGAAAATTAAATTTCCAACTTAAACTGTGGTAAATCCTGAGCGACAGACTGAAGTTTGATCTCTTCTCAAAGACGACACTTGCAGATTATTGCTGAAGTGAAAAAAGTTATTAAAAAAAAGTTACAGAATTTTACATTTATTGTTATGAAAAATGTGCAAAAATACTATTTTCCATACACATGAAAATTTTTTCAAAAACATGTTTTACTCTAAAACGGTGAGAAAGTCAAAGCCATGAGTAAATGAGATGCAGTTGAAATTCGTCTCTCATTCATTTCCAATGGGTCATCTTTGACCGCGAGCAGCACAAGTGTGACTATTTTTTCCAGGACCATTTAACCTGTTCAGATCATGTCCATGATTTTCTGTGTGTTCACATAGCAAGTGCCAAAACCTTTACCAAGTTTCGTACCATTCGAATGAAGTAAAAAACTTAAAATTCTTCGGCACTCACATCAGACAGGAGAACATGACGTCGGGAAGCATGTTTGCCTACCATCATTGATATTAATCTATTTATTTATTTATTTATTTATCTTCCGGCCCACTTTACCCCCTGGTTGCAGCTGATTACCATGAACAAACCAGCCGGCTTCACATAACCTGAGGACTTGTTTATGAGCAAACAGAGACTGACGGGTGTCGGCTGTGAGTGGGACTGACGGGTGTCGGCTGAGAGTGGGACTGACGGGTGTCGGCTGAGAGTGGGACTGACGGGTGTCGGCTGAGAGTGGGACTGACGGGTGTCGGCTGTGAGTGGGGCTGTGAGTGGGACTGACGGGTGTCGGCTGAGAGTGGGACTGACGGGTGTCGGCTGAGAGTGGGACTGACGGGTGTCGGCTGAGAGTGGGACTGACGGGTGTCGGCTGAGAGTGGGACTGACGGGTGTCGGCTGAGAGTGGGACTGACGGGTGTCGGCTGAGAGTGGGACTGACGGGTGTCGGCTGAGAGTGGGACTGACGGGTGTCGGCTGAGAGTGGGACTGACGGGTGTCGGCTGTGAGTGGGACTGACGGGTGTCGGCTGAGAGTGGGACTGACGGGTGTCGGCTGAGAGTGGGACTGACGGGTGTCGGCTGAGAGTGGGACTGACGGGTGTCGGCTGAGAGTGGGACTGACGGGTGTCGGCTGAGAGTGGGACTGACGGGTGTCGGCTGAGAGTGGGACTGACGGGTGTCGGCTGTGAGTGGGACTGACGGGTGTCGGCTGTGAGTGGGACTGACGGGTGTCGGCTGAGAGTGGGACTGACGGGTGTCGGCTGAGAGTGGGACTGACGGGTGTCGGCTGAGAGTGGGACTGACGGGTGTCGGCTGAGAGTGGGACTGACGGGTGTCGGCTGAGAGTGGGACTGACGGGTGTCGGCTGAGAGTGGGACTGACGGGTGTCGGCTGAGAGTGGGACTGACGGGTGTCGGCTGAGAGTGGGACTGACGGGTGTCGGCTGAGAGTGGGACTGACGGGTGTCGGCTGAGAGTGGGACTGACGGGTGTCGGCTGTGAGTGGGACTGACGGGTGTCGGCTGTGAGTGGGACTGACGGGTGTCGGCTGAGAGTGGGACTGACGGGTGTCGGCTGTGAGTGGGACTGACGGGTGTCGGCTGAGAGTGGGACTGACGGGTGTCGGCTGAGAGTGGGACTGACGGGTGTCGGCTGAGAGTGGGACTGACGGGTGTCGGCTGAGAGTGGGACTGACGGGTGTCGGCTGAGAGTGGGACTGACGGGTGTCGGCTGTGAGTGGGACTGACGGTGTCGGATGAGAGTGGGACTGACGGGTGTCGGCTGTGAGTGGGACTGACGGTGTCGGCTGAGAGTGGGACTGACGGGTGTCGGCTGAGAGTGGGACTGACGGGTGTCGGCTGTGAGTGGGACTGACGGGTGTCGGCTGAGAGTGGGACTGACGGGTGTCGGCTGAGAGTGGGACTGACGGGTGTCGGCTGAGAGTGGGACTGACGGGTGTCGGCTGTGAGTGGGACTGACGGGTGTCGGCTGAGAGTGGGACTGACGGGTGTCGGCTGAGAGTGGGACTGACGGGTGTCGGCTGAGAGTGGGACTGACGGGTGTCGGCTGAGAGTGGGACTGACGGGTGTCGGCTGAGAGTGGGACTGACGGGTGTCGGCTGAGAGTGGGACTGACGGGTGTCGGCTGTGAGTGGGACTGACGGGTGTCGGCTGTGAGTGGGACTGACGGGTGTCGGCTGAGAGTGGGACTGACGGGTGTCGGCTGAGAGTGGGACTGACGGGTGTCGGCTGAGAGTGGGACTGACGGGTGTCGGCTGAGAGTGGGACTGACGGGTGTCGGCTGAGAGTGGGACTGACGGGTGTCGGCTGAGAGTGGGACTGACGGGTGTCGGCTGAGAGTGGGACTGACGGGTGTCGGCTGAGAGTGGGACTGACGGGTGTCGGCTGAGAGTGGGACTGACGGGTGTCGGCTGAGAGTGGGACTGACGGGTGTCGGCTGTGAGTGGGACTGACGGGTGTCGGCTGTGAGTGGGACTGACGGGTGTCGGCTGAGAGTGGGACTGACGGGTGTCGGCTGTGAGTGGGACTGACGGGTGTCGGCTGAGAGTGGGACTGACGGGTGTCGGCTGAGAGTGGGACTGACGGGTGTCGGCTGAGAGTGGGACTGACGGGTGTCGGCTGAGAGTGGGACTGACGGGTGTCGGCTGAGAGTGGGACTGACGGGTGTCGGCTGTGAGTGGGACTGACGGTGTCGGATGAGAGTGGGACTGACGGGTGTCGGATGAGAGTGGGACTGACGGGTGTCGGCTGAGAGTGGGACTGACGGGTGTCGGCTGAGAGTGGGACTGACGGGTGTCGGCTGAGAGTGGGACTGACGGGTGTCGGCTGAGAGTGGGACTGACGGGTGTCGGCTGAGAGTGGGACTGACGGGTGTCGGCTGAGAGTGGGACTGACGGGTGTCGGCTGAGAGTGGGACTGACGGGTGTCGGCTGAGAGTGGGACTGACGGGTGTCGGCTGTGAGTGGGACTGACGGGTGTCGGCTGAGAGTGTGACTGACGGGTGTCGGCTGAGAGTGGGACTGACGGGTGTCGGCTGTGAGTGGGACTGAGGGTGTCGGCTGAGAGTGGGACTGACGGGTGTCGGCTGAGAGTGGGACTGACGGGTGTCGGCTGAGAGTGGGACTGACGGGTGTCGGCTGAGAGTGGGACTGACGGGTGTCGGCTGAGAGTGGGACTGACGGGTGTCGGCTGAGAGTGGGACTGACGGGTGTCGGCTGAGAGTGGGACTGACGGGTGTCGGCTGAGAGTGGGACTGACGGGTGTCGGCTGAGAGTGGGACTGACGGGTGTCGGCTGAGAGTGGGACTGACGGGTGTCGGCTGTGAGTGGGACTGACGGGTGTCGGCTGAGTGGGACTGACGGGTGTCGGCTGTGAGTGGGACTGACGGGTGTCGGCTGAGAGCGGGACTGACGGGTGTCGGCTGAGAGCGGGACTGACGGGTGTCGGCTGTGAGCGGGACTGACGGGTGTCGGCTGTGAGCGGGACTGACGGGTGTCGGCTGTGAGCGGGACTGACGGGTGTCGGCTGTGAGCGGGACTGACGGGTGTCGGCTGAGAGCGGGACTGACGGGTGTCGGCTGTGAGCGGGACTGACGGGTGTCAAGTTCTGCAGATACACGAGAAAGAAACCCACACAGGTTTGGAAACACTCGAGGGCGAGTAAAAGACGACGTCTCTCGAGTCTCGGATGGCCTGAGGGCGAGTAAACTATCAGAAAACTCAACGATTTCCTCATAATAAGCAGTTAAAGCAGCACTCACCTGAAGATCTGAGATTTTACTTTCACGTGTGCTGAATTCTCGAAGCATGTGGTTTCTTCCAGCCTGCAGAACAATGAAGTTTAAGAACCGCTAAATCATATTTGAACATTAAAGCATTCACCAGCTGGTATTGTGCCGTCTTGCCTCGTGGTAAAGACGCGTGTCGTTGATCCGGATCATCACTCCGTCCACTCGCAGGAAGAACCGCAGCAGGAGGAAGAAGCTGGTAGGCATCACTCTCTGAAACACACACCAGCTTTAGCCACCAGTAATGATGCCAATCTGCAGATCAAGCCGAGGACACTCACGATTTTGGCACTGATCATTGACACGCCGTGATCATGCAGCTCGTCCTCGAACAGCAGCACGTCCTCGAAGAACTGGATCTGCTCTCGCGCTTTCAGCTTCTCCATGTCTATGCGGTCGCCGGTCGGCGTCACCTGCTCAAGTCAGCCAGCTTTACTTATACAGCGCTTTTCACAACAGCGAGCGGTTCAGAGCCGCTTCACAGAGATCTCAGGAACAATGCAACAGTGTGTTTCCAGAAGAAAATAGCGACAGTCCAGCTTTAATTCAGTGAGGGTTCATTTTTGTTATTAAAAAAATATTAATTAAGTTCATTTTTATATATATATATAGCGGCTCTGGAGTAAACCGTGATGTCATCGTCCAGCTCGGTTCAGCTCTTATATAAAGGTGTCAATGATATATATATTAGGGGTGGAACGGTACACAGAAGTCACGGTTCGGTTCATACCTCGGTTCAGAAGTCACGGTTCGGTTCATACCTCGGTCCAGAAGTCACGGTTCGGTTCACACCTCGGTTCAGACGTCATGGTTTGGTTCATACCTCGGTCCAGAAGTCACGGTTCGGTTCACACCTCGGTTCAGAAGTCACTGTTCGGTTCACACCTCGGTTCAGAAGTCACTGTTCGGTTCACACCTCGGTTCAGAAGTCACGGTTCGGTTCATACCTCGGTCCAGAAGTCACGGTTTGGTTCATACCTCGGTCCAGAAGTCACGGTTCGGTTCACACCTCGGTTCAGAAGTCACTGTTCGGTTCACACCTCGGTTCAGAAGTCACTGTTCGGTTCACACCTCGGTCCAGAAGTCACGGTTCGGTTCACACCTCGGTTCAGAAGTCACTGTTCGGTTCACACCTCGGTTCAGAAGTCACTGTTCGGTTCACACCTCGGTTCAGAAGTCACGGTTCGGTTCATACCTCGGTCCAGAAGTCACGGTTTGGTTCATACCTCGGTCCAGAAGTCACGGTTCGGTTCATACCTCGGTTCAGAAGTCACGGTTCGGTTCATTCCTCGGTTCAGAAGTCACGGTTCGGTTCATACCTCAGTTCAGAAGTCACGGTTCGGTTCATACCTCGGTTCAGACGTCACGGTTCGGTTCATACCTCGGTCCAGAAGTCACGGTTTGGTTCATACCTCGGTCCAGAAGTCACGGTTCGGTTCAGTCCTCGGTTCAGAAGTCACGGTTCGGTTCATACCTCGGTTCAGACGTCACGGTTCGGTTCATTCCTCGGTTCAGAAGTCACGGTTCGGTTCATACCTCGGTTCAGACGTCACGGTTCGGTTCATACCTCGGCCCAGAAGTCACGGTTCGGTTCATACCTCGGTCCAGAAGTCACGGTTCGGTTCAGTCCTCGGTTCAGACGTCACGGTTCGGTTCATACCTCGGTTCAGAAGTCACGGTTCGGTTCACACCTCGGTTCATACCTCGGTCCAGAAGTCACGGTTCGGTTCATACCTCGGTCCAGAAGTCACGGTTCGGTTAATACCTCGGTCCAGAAGTCACGGTTCATTTTCACTGCTGTTGTAAAAATCGCCATCAGCCGGCCTTAAATTGCTGCTTGAATCCCAGTGCAGGAGCTGTACCGTACTGGTTAGCATTAGTTGATTGCTGTGGTGAATCGTGACACTCGTGATCAGCACTGAACACACTTTTGCCAGTACAACTTGAATATTATTATTATCATAAACTTTTCATTAACTTCGGTAGGCTGTACAACAGGGGAATTGTAATTGGCTGCTTTTTCTCCAGAGAGCCGATCTCACGAGTTTTATGTATTTTTATACCGTGTATTCTCCGTGTAAATTCATGCACCGCGACGCCCGTACAGTTTTGGTTCAATACGAATACATGTACCGTTCCACCCCTAATATATATATATAATAAACAATAATATTGTAGACTATTAAATGTTCACGAGCTCTTCTGAGTAAGAGACGCTGGTGTTAAAGCACAGATACCTTGATCTGCGTGTGCTCTCCCAGTAAAGTGCCTCTGTAATCGGTTGTGTAAGTCCAATCGTAGCGTTTCACCACGTCCTTCGCATGCTCCGAGTCGGCCCTGAACACACACACACACAGATTCCCCTGAACACACACACTGACACAGATTCCCCTGAACACACACACTGACACAGATTCCCCTGAACACACACACACACACACACAGTACCTGCTGTCCTGCCACTCCTGGGCACAGGCCACCTTCACCGAGTCCTGCATGTTGTTGACACGTTTGAGTGCGTCGATCGCATTGAACTCGATCCCGAAGCCGTCGGTGTGCTGAATGCGCAACACATTCTCCCCGAACAGCATTTCTGGCAGAGCCGGCATGTGCATCGTCTCCGCCAGCCTGGGACACATCAGACATCTTCATCATCATCAGATCATGTCTAATGTCTAATATCATCATCATCAGATCATGTCTGATATCATAATCAGACATCATCATCAGATCATCATCAACAGACATCATCATCATCAGCATCAGATCATGTCTGATATCATAATCAGACATCATCATCAGATCATCATCATCATCAACAGACATCTTCATCATCATCAACAACAGACATCATCATCAGACATCATCATCAGATCATCATCAACAGACATCTTCATCATCATCAACAACAGACATCATCATCAGATCATCATCAACAGACATCATCATCATCAACATCAGATCATGTCTGATATCATAATCAGACATCATCATCAGATCATCATCAACAGACATCATCATCATCAGATCATGTCTGATATCATAATCAGACATCATCATCAGATCATCATCATCATCAACAGACATCTTCATCATCATCAACAACAGACATCATCATCAACAGACATCATCATCATCAACAGACATCATCATCATCAGATCATGTCTGATATCATAATCAGACATCATCATCAGATCATCATCATCAACAACAGACATCATCATCAGATCATGTCTAATGTCTATCATCATCATCATCATCATCAACAAACATCATCATCATCATCAGATCATGTCTGATATCATAATCAGATCATCATCATCAACAGACATCATCATCATCATCAGATCATCAGATCATGTCTGATATCATAATCAGACATCATCATCAGATCGTCATCAGATCAAGTCTGATATCATAATCAGACATCATCATCATCAGATCATCATCATCAGATCATGTCTGATATCATAATCAGACATCATCATCATCAGATCATCATCATCAGATCATGTCTGATATAATAATCATCATCAGCATCAGATCATGTCTGATATCATAATCATCATCAAATCATCATCATCAGATCATGTCTGATATCATAATCATCATCAGATCATCATCATCATCAGATTATCATCATCAGATCATGTCTGATATCATATTCATCATCAGATCATCATCATCATCAGATCATGTCTGATATCATAATCATCATCAGATCATCATCATCAGATCATGTCTGATATCATAATCAGATCATGTCTGATATCAATCATCATCAGATCATCATTATCAGATCATGTCTGATATCATAATCATCATCATCAGATCATCATCATCAGATCATGTCTGATATCATAATCATCATCAGATCATCATCATCATCATCATCAGATCATGTCTGATATCATAATCATCATCAGATCATCATCATCATCAGATTATCATCATCAGATCATGTCTGATATCATATTCATCATCAGATCATCATCAGATCATGTCTGATATCATAATCATCATCAGATCATCATCATCATCAGATCATCATCATCAGATCATGTCTGATATCATAATCATCATCAGATCATGTCTGATATCATAATCATCAGATCATCATTATCAGATAATGTCTGATATCATAATCATCATCATCAGATCATCATCATCAGATCATGTCTGATATCATAATCATCATCAGATCATCATCATCATCATCATCAGATCATGTCTGATATCATAATCATCATCAGATCATCATCATCATCATCATCAGATCATGTCTGATATCATAATCATCATCAGATCATCATCATCATCAGATCATCATCATCAGATCATGTCTGATATCATCATCATCAGATCATGTCTGATATCATAATCAGATCATCATCATCATCAGATCATGTCTGATATCATAATCATCATCAGATCATCATCATCATCAGATCATCATCATCATCAGATCATCATCATCATCAGATCATCATCATCATCAGATCATCATCATCATCAGATCATGTCTGATATCATAATCATCATCAGATCATCATCATCATCATCATCAGATCATAATCATCATCAGATCATCATCATCATCAGATCATCATCATCATCATCAGATCATCATCATCATCATCAGATCATAATCATCATCAGATCATCATCATCATCATCAGATCATCATCATCATCATCAGATCATCATCATCATCAGATCATCATCATCATCAGATCATCATCAGAATCATTAGACATCTAGAGAGTCTAGTGAGTTTGGTAGCCCGAAATGAGTTTTACTAGCCCACATAAAAAGACAATTTTTAATGTAGAAAATTGGTTAGGAGTCAAAACATGAATAAAAAACTTTTTCAAAACACAAATATCAACAATTGGATATAAAATAATCAAATTAGAATCATCAATACAAATATACATCTGGCTCTAACTGAACTGAAATTGCTATTGTGTCTTATTATTATAATTTAATTGGATTAAATGTATGAAATTGACACAAAAGATGATGCATGCATATAATTAGGTTTAAATTAAATTTATAAAGGTAAAAATGCCAATAAAAGGTAAAAAATCAATTGGAAAAAAAATGTTCTTCTGTAAAATATTGATGATATCTGTAAGTGCTGTGAACTGTTACACAGATATGAAGAACACTAAAGCTTCAGGAGTCCGGTCCGCTGCGGTCCAGTCCCTAACCCTGCCGAGGTACCAGCACAGTAACACTCAGCCATTTTCTAATTATCCCTATCGATAAAATCCCAGAAAATAGAGATCATTTTTTGTCAATATCGCACTCCAATGAAGAATATTTTGGTCAATTTAGTCAGCTTTCTCATTGAACCAGAGAGACTTTGAGAGGAAGGATATAACACTAATAATAGCACATAAATACACATATCCCTGCAAGAACAATTGTGCTGCATTATTGATGTCCCCTTCAAAAACTGCTCTGGAGAAATGTTATGTTTATGGTCTCCTCACCTCTCGATATCTTTGGACTTCATGATGTGAGTCCTGACAGCGGTGACGCTCCACGGGCCGAACCGGAAGTCCTGTTTACTGCTCTGAAATCCTTGAGGAATCACTGAAGACATCCTGCAGATCAGTTAATGTCTGAGAGCGAGCAGAACACGTCTCTTTACTTCAGCAGAATCACGACCACAGACTGTAGAAACGGTATGCCTTAATGTTTATGAATGTATTCATCTGGGCTCGATATCAAACTTAAGACTCGCGGTTGGTTAAACGCTGTTTTGTAGTTCAGTTGATTTAAACTGGCACACATACATCAATTACGTTAAGACTGTTCACAACACAACGAGTATAATTCACTCTCACCTCGCATCCGTTACCATGTATGCATAGAGCGCAACCTCCAATTCCTCCCGGCGTCGCGCGCGAACAGCATCTGATGGTTCCGGTTCCGGCAGTGGACAACAGGTCCTATCTATTTAAATGGGGGAATCCTGACATCTCAAAAACTGTTTGCCGAACTCCCAACTAAATTACATATTTAAAATTAGCAACACAATCTGACAGAAACTGTACCATAACTCTTTTATTTTTTATTAAAATTTTGCAAGTAACAACAAATAACATTCATTCCATTAACAAAAATCCTAAAAATAATTAAAACAATTGACTTTGTACAAGGGACATATAGTATTGACATTTAAACAGACACTACTTAAAATTATTAAATAAATAAATAAATAAATAAATAAAGGCAAAGAAATAAATTGTAGTTTTGACACAAGTAGGGGGATAGAAATGGTATCTCTGTTCACAGGTGACTTTATAATCTATTTTATATCGGGAATGTTTTGCTTTTGTGTTTCTTTTAAATGTACATAGGAAATCAGCAAGACTTTTTAATTCAGTGCAAAAGACAATACAATGTTTTTTCGAAGCTGTACATGTAGATGTGTGGACCTTCTTCAGGCGCGCACAGGTTAGACTGCGTTCTCTACAAGACTGTGTTAGAGCAAAAATAAGACCATTTCTTCTGTATATCAAAAAGGATATTAAAATCAAAACTGAAATCTGTGTTCAAAATGACACTGTGATACATCTAAAAACTAATAAAGGGGAGAGGCGGGACAGTTGAAACCCTTTTCAGATAAACGTCATTTTCTACGATAAGGTTACAGATAGATTTTGTGTGTGTGTGTGATCAACAACTCACAT
This sequence comes from Phoxinus phoxinus, assembly GCF_949152265.1. NCBI lineage: Eukaryota > Metazoa > Chordata > Actinopteri > Cypriniformes > Leuciscidae > Phoxinus > Phoxinus phoxinus. Next base: position 7,703 of record NW_027639429.1, on the reverse strand, counting down.
ATGTGTTCTCTTAGTATCATGTGTTATTCGGTACAAATATAGAATGATTTAAGTAAAAATTTACTTTGATCGGTAGTTGTGCTTTGTTTCAATCGTCCCGGCTCTCCCCTAAAGGGTTTCTGCAGGGTTTAGTCAGTCAAATTTAAGACTTTTTAAGACCTTTTTATGACCATTATGATTAAAATTTATGACCTACACGAATTACGAAAAATAACTTCAGTCATTAAAATTCCTTTCAAAAGTATTTTTTTTTTATTGACTTTCATTGAAAGTATCAAGATGTATTATTTAAAGGTTCCAGAGTAACGAAAGTTCTGATATCCATGTAACTTTGCTTCTTGTGATCTGTTTCTATGGGATTAATATCCTGCCACGATTCAAAACTGAAAATAAAGTTCTGAAAGGTTGAAACTAAGTGTTCGAAAACTCAAAATCTTAAAAAAAAAAGTTTTGCAAGATCGAAAAATAAGATTTACAAGCTTGCAAAATGTAAAAAAATAAGAATATCTCTGCAAACATTATGTTGTTTTTGAGATTTCCTTCTTCAGAACTGCAAAACATTTTTTACGATGTTGCGCAATTTTTTTTTCAGAGTTTCAAATTTGTCAGTCTTCTCCCACTGTATAGTTTGTTTTCCAGATTTGAAACCTTGAAACCCGTGATCTGAAAACGGGTGTGCGAATAGGTGAAAAAAAGTTTTGAAACTCTGAAAACTGAGGTTCGAAAGGCCGAAACTTATTACATTACATTAAATTTGCACTCCTTTGCAGACTATTTTTTCAGAGCTGAGTTTACAACACCCACTTTGCGGAGATACGCGCACACAGTTGCGAGCTTGCGACTCGCGTGATTGTTGGCAGCGATGTCACGCAGCTCTGCTCTGAAACTCTGAAACTCAGACTGAGCGAAAATGAAGCTTCGCAACCTCGCAACTTAAAAAAAAGCCTGGAGGGAGGGCCTTTCTGCTCTTGGCCAATGCTTTGCTGTCTGCTGACGTACAGTCCGATCACAAGTCGTATTTACTGGAAAGGTGGCTTCTGCACTGGTTCTTTGCATGCGTCCGGCAGATTGACCGTGACGATTGCTTCTGTAAAGAGTGCAAATCCTTCCTCTCATTACCATGATTTACCTTTTTCTAGTATGATGTATAATTATTAGGGGCCAAGCACTGAAGGTGCGGGCACCTATTGTATCTGTTCTGGTTCTTATTCTTCTTTTTCTTTTTTTAGGGGCCAAGCACTGAAAGTGCGTAGGCACCTATTGTTTCTGTTCCCGTTCCTACTATTATTATTATTCTTCATTGTTCCGACTGGGAGTCTATGGCAGCCCATAGAACCGCTTGCGGGAAAGTTATGAAATTTGGCACACATATAGAGGACAGTCTGAACTATCACCATAGCAAATTTGGAGTCTCCAAATCAATCCCTCTAGCGCCACCAACTGTCCAAAGTTGCACTCATGTTTATGCTAATAACTTTTGAACCATAAGGGCTAGAAACAAAATTCTTTTTCCCTCTGATTCCTGAGCTCATGACGATTCGACTGCACCATATGACGTCATTTTCCGTCATCGCCATTTTGAAATATCCGAAAAACCTACTTTTTCGAACTCCTCCTAGGTCGTTGGTCCGAATTTCACGAAAATTGAACCAGATCATCTCGAGACTATGCCGACAAAAAGTTATGGAAATCAAGTTGATTCGAATTACCGTTCTCGAATACCGCGCAAACATTTTTTACGTAGCACTTACGAAAACAGGCTCAATGCTGTATCTCCACAACGCTTTATCAGATTCAGACCAAATTTGGTACATGTCATCACAAGCATAACCTGAGGCTACATGCTGCGTTTCGGCGCAGCGCCACCTACTGGTCCGGAGATATGAAGAATTTATGTTTTTGCTTATAACTTCTGAACGGTTTGTCCAAAAATCACAAAAGTGGTCTCGTTAGATTCAGGGCGTCATGCTGAGTTGACTGATATCCAATTTTCCCATATCGGCCATTTTGGCTGTCGGCCATTTTGAATTATGTGCTAAAATGCTGTATTTTATGAACACATGAACGTATCGTTACCAAACTCAGTATGGGTCATCAGTACAAGGCCCTAAAGGTACTCAAAAGACTATGAGATAGCGCCACCTTTTGGTCAAAAGTTGTAACAAAATTTCCCAAAATGCTAATAACTTTTGCATACATTTGCCTATAGTAATGACACTGGTCTTAATAGATTCCTTGGGTTATGCTGAAAACATAGATACCAATTTCTTCATAGTCAGCCAAAGTTCCTGTCCGCCATCTTTATTTCCTTTTAAAATGTACTTTTTCGAACTCCTCCTAGACCGACTGTCCGATTTTCACCAAAATCGGATCTTGTCATCTCCAGACCGTGCCGAGTAAAAGATATGGATTTCGTGTCGATAAACGAAACCGTTTTCGTAAACCGCAGTTGCAAAGTTGAGGCATGATGCCAAAATGACTATTCAGGCTTTATATCTGCAATGCCTTGACAGATTGACACCAAACTTTGTATGTGTCATTGTCACTTCACTCTGACCACATCACATCAGTTTCGTAATTGCGCCACCTATTGGTCGAAAGTGATAATCATATTTTTAGTTAATGTATGTGATTTTTCAACCATTTTGCCAAAATTCATGTTCAAATGTCTTTAATTGCTCCTTGCTGCAGTTTGTCTCACACTTTCAGCCATGTAGGCATATCTTGTCGTCTGCTTTTGCGCTTGGCCCCGTAATGGCTGCTTGCAGCTATATTTTACTATGTTCTAGTATATGATTCACCATGATTTACCATGACTTACCATGTTCCAGTATGATTTACCATGAATCTAGCATGATTTACCATAGTTTACCATGATATACCAAGTTCTAGTATGATTCAGCATGCTTTACCCTGTTCTAGCATGGTTTACAACAATTGAACACATTCTAGTATAATTTAATATGATTCTAGCATGATTTACCATAGTTTACCATGATTTATCTTAGTTTACCTTGATTTACCATGTTACAGGATGATTTACCATGATATACCACATTCTAGAATGATTTACCAGGATTCTAGCATGATTCACCTTATTTACTATGATTTACCATGTTTCTAGCGTTATTTACCATGATTTACCACGTTGTTAGCAATTATGTGACGCATCAGAACAAATGAAGTGATAAACTCTGACAAAATATGATTGTGTTATAATAGTAATTGTTATAGAAGGGATTTTTAGTGTCTAAATATATGAATGCAAAAGCACATGTGAAAAGACTATTAAATTGTAGATTGTCCAGCAGAGGGCAGTAGAAGACCACTTATTGGCTTACTTTCATTTTTACAAGTCTTGATTTTTACCAGTATTTTAAGTGGTCTTCTACTGCCCCCTGCTGTCTCTTCATCATACTACTCCCTAATATTGTTATATAATTCATATTTAGACTTTATAAAATCTTTATTTTAACATTTACAATCACATTTTGTCAAAATTCATATATTGGAGTATTACTATTGACAATATTGTGTCACATTGAGAAATGGGAATCCTGAAAATGAAAGTAAAAAAAAAATCCATTTAATAGCAGCAGGATTATATTTGTAATCTTTTTATCAGCTTTCAGCATTGGCTAATAAACAAATGCTTAAAGCTATATATTTGTTATTATGACATACGTGTAATATGTGTGTAAGCATACATAATGGAGTAAACATGGAGAAACCGGTTTGCTTTAGTGCAAAAAAATACTGGTAAAAATCAAGACTTGTAACATGCTGAATCATACTAGAACTTGGTATATCATGGTTAACTATGGTAAATCATGCTAGATTCATGGTAAATCATGGTGAATCATATACTAGAACATAGTAAATAATTATACATCATCCTAGAACAGGGTAAATCATGGTAAACTTTGATAAATAATGGTAAACTATGGTAAATCATGCTAAATGTATGGTCAACTGTGGTAAATTGTACTAGAACGTGGTAAATCATGGTAAACCATCCTAGTACATGGTAAATCATGATAAATCATACTAGAAAAAGGTAAATCATGGTAATGAGAGGAAGGATTTGCACTCTTTACAGAAGCAATCGTCACGGTCAATCTGCCGGACGCATGCAAAGAACCAGTGCAGAAGCCACCTTTCCAGTAAATACGACTTGTGATTGGACTGTACGTCAGCAGACAGCAAAGCATTGGCCAAGAGCAGAAAGGCCCTCCCTCCAGGCTTATTTTTAAGTTGCGAGGTTGCGAAGCTTCATTTTCGCTCAGTCTGAGTTTCAGAGTTTCAGAGCAGAGCTGCGTGACATCGCTGCCAACAATCACGCGAGTCGCAAGCTCGCAACTGTGTGCGCGTATCTCCGCAAAGTGGGTGTTGTAAACTCAGCTCTGAAAAAATAGTCTGCAAAGGAGTGCAAATTTAATGTAATGTAATAAGTTTCGGCCTTTCGAACCTCAGTTTTCAGAGTTTCAAAACTTTTTTTCACCTATTCGCACACCCGTTTTCAGATCACGGGTTTCAAGGTTTCAAATCTGGAAAACAAACTATACAGTGGGAGAAGACTGACAAATTTGAAACTCTGAAAAAAAAATTGCGCAACATCGTAAAAAATGTTTTGCAGTTCTGAAGAAGGAAATCTCAAAAACAACATAATGTTTGCAGAGATATTCTTATTTTTTTACATTTTGCAAGCTTGTAAATCGTATTTTTCGATCTTGCAAAACTTTTTTTTTTAAGATTTTGAGTTTTCGAACACTTAAGCCCTATTCGCACGGGATTAGTATTATCTAGGGACCTCTAGTAATTTGTAATAATTGCGGAGGTTGTCTGTGATCTTAATCCCGTGCGAATCGGCCATGTCTGTAAATTGTAAAGTAATAATTCCCCCGCAAATGACCAACCATATTTCGCCGAACACCGACGTTCTGTGATAATATTAGTCCCGTGCTAATCGGCATCTCTGATTTTGTCCAGAATTTGTCGCGGCTGTATCTTTTTTTCAAGGTATTTATTTCCTTTTTATTAATCTTTCGCGAAGAATGGAAGCTGCGTTGGAGTGTTTTGACTTTTGACAGTGTTTTGGGCACTGAGTCATATCGCACACCGACACCATATACAATTTGCAGAAAAAAGAGAAAGCTGAAAACCACCAGAAGAGCGAAGACAAAAAGAATGATTAGATGGATGACATAACAGCATGCGTGAAGTAGCTAACATTCTTCTGTTTATGATATATCATGCGTACATCTGACCTATAACGACAAAGATATTTCCAAACAATAGCCTATCAAAAATAATGCACAATCAAGCAAGGGGGTTTCACATCATAATTCGAGTTTAATGTTACAAATAAATCAAACGTAAACCTTGAGCTATTAGATTTTAACCTGGTGAAATTTTTTTATTTTATTATTTTTTTTTTTAATCCATCTAACCAGACTCTCAACCATACGCAAAAAAAACAAAACATTTAGTCACCCACTGAAGACGGATTTCCACTGGGCTAAAATAAATATAATATGAGTAGCCTATAAACTACAATTTTTATATCCGGGTTCCGGGAGAAAAGTCAGTAAATTCGAGTAGAATCACAGGCTTCGCTTATCCAGTGCGAATGCACCACACGAAATTCAGATGTCGGGGGTAATTTCTAAATCACACGAGGTCCCTAGATAATACTAATCCCGTGCGAATAGGGCTTTAGTTTCAACCTTTCAGAACTTTATTTTCAGTTTTGAATCATGGCAGGATATTAATCCCATAGAAAGCAGGATCTAAGTGCAACAGCTTTAATAAATAAACTCAAAACTAGACAGACTTAAACTCGGGAACAGAAACAGAACAAACAACATTACAACGACAAGAACTCACAAACACTGAAACAAGACACAGGGTTTAACCCTTGTGCATTGTTCAAATTCCCATCCTTTCGTTATGTTCGTGGCTGAAAACAGCCACTACTTTAAACTGCTGTAAAAATTGATCAGATAAATATTTTTTTGCCATTTTTTTTGCATAAATCTATTAATCAACCTCAGTCCTGTTCAAAACTACTAAATGTTTTTAAAAAAATCAAGATTTTAACTCTTTAATTGCCAAATTCATAAATTATGTAACTGATTTGGGAGGGAAAAAAACACAAAATTACTTATTTTCAATATAAAATGTGATTGTGGACTGGATTTTTTTTTACCTTTTATCACAGTCTTGGACATGTCAAAGATTAGAAACAACATTGGTTTTGATGCATTGATAGTTTTTGTGCAGCATCAGATTTTAACTTTTTCTCCCTCATTTACTGTTCGTGGCTGTTTTTGCCCCATTGACTTCCATTATAACCACATTTTTTGATTGCAAAGCCATGACACCATAAAATCATGTATTTTTGATTGTTGGTGGTTTTCCCTGTTGGGAAGAGGTAAAATTAGTATTTTAACTGTTGATAACCAGGTGGCACAATTAACCCTTTATATAGGCCTGTGCAAAAAAAAGCTTAGTTTCTGGCTTTTACATGGAGTTGTATGGAGTATAATAGCATAATAAAGTGTGTGTGTGTGTGTGTGTGTGTGTGTGTGTGTGTGTGTGTGTGTGTGTGTGTGTGTGTGTGAGAGAGAACTTGATGCGTCTGAGAAAATCAAAATATGCACCTCAGCTCTCAGAACTACATGGAGTAAACAAAAACAAAGTAAGTGTATTTATGCATCTGCCTTTTGATAATGAGAAATGCAGACTAAACAAAAACTAAGCAAGTGGATTTGAACACTTGCATGCAAGCCTGCTGGTCATTTGATGGTGAGAAGAGCAGCAAGCAACATGAGAAAGGGCTTGACTTGTAGTGAAGTTTTAGAGATGATTCTGCAGCCTGACCCCAGCGAGCTGCAGGATGTGTTGTCTTCTCCCTCTGACACCACAGACTCAGGAGAGGCAGACCATTATTTGGATGTGGCACCCTCATCATCCTCTCTAGCTTCCACTGAAGGCGAGGAGGATTCGGAAGATCCTGGGTCTGGGTGGATTGTGAGAAACGGTGAAGTTTGGTTTTCCACCAACGCGGAGACAACTCCCTTTCTTCAGCCTGCCAGAGGCGTGACTTCATGGCCGACGCGCTATGCCATCGCAAGGGTCCAGAACATTGATTCTGTGTTCAATCTGTTTTTTACGGGCGCCGCACAATGAGAAACTGGACCGGGGTGGACTCCACAGATCTCAGTGCCTACATGGGGCTACTGATTTTGGCCGGCGTCTACAGGTCCAGAGGGGAGTCCACACGTTGCCTGTGGGATGATCGCAGTGGTCGTGCGATTTTTAGAGCCACCATGTCCCTCTCAAGATTCAAGAAATCACCAGAGCTCTGCGTTTTGGAGGTTGGTCATGCTGACAATGAGGTCAATCATCTCGTCGGCCCTGGAGTCACGCCTCTGGCAGGCTGAAGAAAGGGAGTTGTCTCCGCGTTGGTGGAAAACCACACTTCGCCGTTTCTCCCAATCCACCCAGACCCAGGATCTTCCGAATCCCCCTCGCCTTCAGTGGAAGCTAGAGAGGAAGATGAGGGTGCCACATCCAAATCAGGATCTGCCTCTCCTGAGTCTGTGGTGTCAGAGGGAGAAGACAATACATCCTGCAGCTCGCTGGAGGGGTCGGGCTGCATGATCATCTCTAGAACTTCACTGCAAGTCAAGCCCTTTCTC